>NW_021821126.1:0-103838 GCF_901001135.1 Rhinatrema bivittatum | reverse complement strand
CTACAATTCTACTAAAGTTTGTGAGATCTTGCAAGCCTACTGCATGCTTCATTACCTTGCAATAACCAGGGACCTCTCTCTCCTCCAGAGGAACTAGGTCATCTGGATGAAGAGAAGAGGAGGCACATTGATTCAGGAGCACTTTCAGGAGGTACATTGCTAGAGTCAACAGCAAACTGTACAGGAAATAATACAAAGACATTTTAGAAGGTGAAGGTGCATTTATTTACATGATTGATAGATTTGGTGAATACATATACAGTCAGTGCTTCCTTGGCTGCCTTCTTTTTTGGGAAAAAGCTGTGCTGCCTTGGTCTGTCCCAACTGCCTGCTCCTACTCAGCAGTGTCTGATCGCTGCTGACAATCCCTTGGAGAGCCTGAAAACCAGGAGTAGTGGCAGAGGTTGATAGCTGCTGGAGAGGCCTGGAGGGCTGCATTGCTCCATTGAAGGAGATATGAGGCAGCAGAAATAAATGGCTTGGAAACAGTAGTGAGTCTCTCCTTGTTAGGAATTGTGGACCCTTGGCCCGAGGTGGGGTTGTTGCTACCTGAAGGGTTGGGCCCCACAGGTTCCCACCGTCGGGAGGCGAGGTTGGCCGGGAACAGAGGCAAGCTGGAACTTTGCCTATACCGACCCTCGTTCCCTGCAGGTTGAGCCCTTGGGTGCTGGGGCCAGCAGGACTTAGGAGCGCCCCTGTGTGGCTGGTCCCGGTGGGGGTAGGCGAGTGAGTGCAGAGAGTGTCGGAGAAGAAGGCACAGTTTGAGACAGGAGCGCTCTTGGAGGGAGGGGGGAGAAGGAGTCTCAGGGAGTGCAAGGCCACTGCATCTCTGAAGGGAGTACAGCAGGACCATGGGAGAGTGGCCTTGAGATGAGGAAGAGCAGGTGCAGAGATACGAGCTGTAGTATGCTGAGTAAGGATTAGAGCAGGAAGCCCGCTAAAGCTGATGTCCAGAAAGTAGAAGCGCAGGGAAGTACCCCGAGGAATGGAGTGCTGAGACAAAGTCTGAGGCAGAGTCCAATCCAGAAGAGAACAGGCACTGTAGAAATCCACAGGGAGGAGTACCGTGGGGTCCCAAGGAACAGAACACTGTGGAGGGGACTCACGATTAAGATGGTGCTGAGCCTGGCCCCCAGGAGCGGCAGGAACCTGGAAAGAGAAGCGCGGAGATCCGAAGGCAGGAACAGCTGGTCCGTGGAACAGGAACTGGCACCAAGGAGGAGTCAAGGAACTTGTTGCCGAGTCGGTTAGTGGTGGCTGGAGGTGAAGCTTAAGTACTCTGAGCCCGTGATGTCATCAGCCGGGGACGAGCCTGGAGTTCCCACCATTGGCTCTTTAAGGGGCGATCAGATGGCTCGCATGTGTGCCTAGCGATGCCCAGGATCAGAGCGCCAGGTCAGCAGCATCCCCGCCACCACATGGAGTGCAGAGAGCCAGAAAGAACGCGACGGCAGTGAGTTTCCACCACCACGAGAGTACCAGGGGTAGAAAACCAAGCATGACATGATGTGAGTTGAGAAACAAATCAAGAGCAGACGAACTGCTCTGTCGCAGTAAAAATGTTTTTAACAATAAATTGCTCAAAATGTTATCTTTGTGTAGTTTCAATGGTGCTTAATGTACCTTCACCCTGTGGATCTATTAATTTTCAAATAATTAGAAGAAACTAAAGAAAAATATATTTATAGGAGGAGAGAAGGTTTCATATATAGTGTAGGTGTCCCAGCACCAATGTACAATTTGTTATAATCATCACCTCCTACCACCTCCAAAAATGAATTTTTTTAAAAAAGATTTTGCGGTTATATTTGCATTAAAGTCCCAGAATGTTCAATGACATCCGTGGTTTAATATCTTACTTGTGGGGAAGGAAAGTATGATCTTCAAAACGTTATTCAATTTTGAGCAGGTACTTAAATGACTTCCCAAGTCTGTTGGTTACTTTAAATGATGAAATGAAATCCCGACACAAACAAGTTCGTGTTTCAGACATACGTCTTTCTTCAGGGGAATCTGATGTTGAATGTGACCAACCTTGCTGGATTCTAGCCTTGCAGAAAAATTTCCTTTACATCTGGTAAACGTTGTTGCTTCCTGTTCACCGCGTTATACTTGCTGTTCTCCGCGGAGAGAGCGGAGAGAGCGAAATTTTTCTGCGAGGCTAGAATCCAGCAAGGTTGGTCACATTCAACATCAGATTCCCCTGAAGAAAGACATATGTCTGAAACATGAACTTGTTTGTGTCGGGATTTCATTTCATCATTTTAAAGTAACCAACAGACTTGGGAAGTCGTTTAAGTACCCGCTCGAAATTGAATATCAGTTTGAAGATCATACTTTCCTTCCCCGCAAGTAAGGTAACATCTATTAAACCACGGATGTCATTGAACATTATTGGGACTTTAATGCTAATATAACCGCAAAAAATTTTTAAATACATTTTTTTTTAATTTGTTTTTGGAGGTGGTAAGAGGTATGATTATAACCAATTGTACATTGGTGCTGGGACACCTACACTATATATGAAACCTTCTACTCCTCCTAAATATATTTTTTCTTTAGTTTCTTCTAATTATTTGAAAATTAATAGATCCACAGGGTGTAGGTACATTAAGCACCATTGAAACTACACAAAGATAACGTTTTGAGCAATTTACTGTTAAAAACATTTTTTACAGTGACAGAGCAGTTCGTCTGCTCTTGATTTGTTTGATTTCAGTGGATCGCTGTTTACAGTGATGGTTGTTTTTGAGATTTTCCATGATGTGAGTTGAGCCTGCCACAGGCGGCCGCTGCCAACAGTCATAACACTCCTCTTCAGCCCCTGCATTAAGCGAAGCCACCCCCAACACAACAGAGGGTGAGGATCTCATCTGAGCTCTCGGAGAGTGTTACTTGAAGCGGCATCGATACGGGTGATGGAAACATGTAGGTGGTGGAAACATCATGGGTGGTGGTGGAGCAAGAGGGGGAGCTGCCAATGAAGCAGGTGGAACTCTGGCATGGGGAGACACCATGCAGACTAGTGCTGCAGCAAATGCTCATGAAAATACTATGCTTTCCCCCCTGTACAGGAACTCTGGGAAGTCATGAGATCTTGCATAGTCATGGCCCCTACCTGTATGCCCACAATGCTAGGACCTTCACTGGATGGGGGGGTATGGCAGTTTACATTATTATAGTCATTAAATGCACATACTTTTATATGTTTTTTGATAGCAGAGAGTTAGCAGAAATGCAAGGAACACAAGCAGAATCTGTAAAACACAAACACCTTTAATAGTGTGCACAAAAAAGATGGAGACAGAACAACTTCCTGCTTCTTATTCAGAGTGGAAAGGACTTTTGTTGGACTTTAAGCAGCATAACATTGACAAACACACAGTTTCTATACAACACTAGTACACAGCTGAGAACAGTTGTAATAACAGACAGGATTCAAAATACAGGTCTAAAACCTCCATCAACAAATGCTTCTCAGATAAGTCCCAGCTTAGGTCAGTCTCAAATTTTGGCCTTGAAATTGGCTTAATCATAATGTCTACTAGCTTATTGTAAGACTCGTATTATTCAAAAACCATCACATTTTGTTCCATTACATTTTGAAGATGATGTTTGACATCAACATGCTTGGTTCTGGCATTTATTTTCTCACTGCAAGCTTTATACATCCTTGATTGTTCTCAAATAAGACAGTTGACTGAGCAACTGATTCTCCAATATCTTTTAGTAGTTGGCACAGCCAAACATCTTCTTGACTAGCGCAGGCTGCTGAGGGGAATTCAGCTTCTGTTCATGATAGTGCAATTGATATTTGCTTTCTACTGGGCCAAGAAATAAGACTGTTGCTAAATTTAAACAAGTACCCACTTGTTTATTTAGAATCACTGGAGTCACAAGCACAGTCAGAATTGACAAATCCTTTAAGTTCAAGATCACCTTTCACAGACATTTTTAGAGTTAAGTCTTGAGTGCGCTTAAGATACTGCATAACTCTTTTAATGGCATTCCAATCTCCATGGCAAGTTTTACTGACATGCCTACAAAGATGAGACATTGCCACTCCAATATCTGGTCGAGTAGTGGTTGCCATATACAAAAGTGCCCCCATTACTTATCTATACTGATCATTACTTAGTAAGAGAGCATCTTCTCTTTCCCACTTCAGATAAGTTGCATCCATTGGTATTTCTACACCCTTAGCTTCTGACATCCCAAATTGGTCGAGAATTGCACTGCTTTTAGCAGACTGATTTAGAAGAAAACTCCCATCTTCTTGTCGCTAAATATGGATTCCTAGATAGTATGTCACTTCTCCTAGATCATTAGACTAAAGTGCAGGTTAAGAATTTCACTTAGATTTGAAGTGTTTGAGCTTTCTTCAGGAGCAATAATCAAATCATCTACAAATAGCAATAGATGCAGCCATTTTCTATGCTCAAATATATATCGTTACATTTTAAAAGGAGCACACTTGTACCCATAAACTCGTGTATTGGGCACACGAGCAAAGATATGATTAATTTTATATCATGCTTGCAGGTATACATGTATCATTTAAAATATCCCTGCCACCTGTATGTGTACACCCTTTACACACATTTAATAACATGCTCACACAAGTGACCATGGTGGGGGGAGAGAAAGAGAGAGAGATATAATATGACACTATATATGTATCCCATTGTAAGAAGGGCACTTTCAACTCAGGGTGGGTTGGGGGGGGGGGGGCAGTGTTACATTTGTCTGCCTAGGGCACAAGTGTGTAGACCCTTGTAACACCACCCCCAAAAACCCACCTTGAGTTGAAAGTGTCCCTCTTACAGTAGGAGATATATAGAGAGTATCAGATTGAAAACTCCTGGACAGTATTGTATCACAAACCAATTATATTGTTTAGAAAACTATGTACCGAACCATTATGGCACCTGTGGAAATTAATATATTTCAGCATCCTTATTTTATGTGCCCCATTATAAACCGTTGTGACGGACCCTTCTTAATGACGGTATAGAAAAGATTTAATAATAAATAAAATAAATAAATTGTCCCTCTAACAGAGTCTCTCTATTGGTTTAAAATATCCAAACTTGTATCCTCATCAGCAAAATTGGGGTTATGTGTGCCTTTTCTGCCTCCTTATTCTGGACACACACACAGGTATATATGTCAGGCGTGCTCACGCATGGTCCTCATATGCGTGTATGGGGCTGATTTTGAAATCTACCTGTTAGACTATAGGCTTAGATCAGCCTTGTTTCACATAAACCCATGTTCTAGCAAAAAAGTTTGTTTATTGTGCAATTTCCATGCTCTCCAGCTGATTGATGAGACCATAGAGAGATTTTTGTAATTTTGCAGACAAGATGTTCTTTTTCCTTTTTAATGTAACCTTCAGGTTGTACCATAGACAGCTCCTCTTCAATATTTCCATTGAGAAAAGCAGGTTTTAATGTCCTAATGTCTCACTTCCATATTTCTCAGGTGGCTAGAACAATGACATTCTGAAGTATTTTGTTCAGCCACTGGTGTAAAACGTAGCATCATAATCTTCACCACATTTTTCAGGAAAATCCTTTACCACTAATCTTGCCTTATACCTATGAACTTTACTCTTCAGAGTCGCCCTTGATTTTGAAAACCCATTTACATATCAGACAGCATGTTTTCCTTGGGGGTAACTCTGTATGCTCCCATGTCTTGAATTGTAGCTTGTAGATATTAATCCACTTTTGTCTTTCAAATGCAATTTTGCATGTCTTTCCAGGATTCTGGCTCAGGGTTGTGGTGGTATCTGGCAATGTAGTGATAAATGTTTAGGTGGGATACCCTTTGTTGATTTCCTGAGGAAGACTGAAGTTGTTGCTCCACCTCCTCTTTAGTAGTCACTGGATCATCTATACCAACTTCAGTATCCCTTTGCTCATTTTCAGATGGAGGTATTTAAGCTTTCTTGCTCAAGCTATACTTGGTGTTATTTCATGAAAGTTAGAGGATAAAGAGTTTTAACTCAATCACAACACTCCTACTAATTGTTACTTTGTTGGTATCTCTGTGCAGAATGTGTAACCCTTTGTGACTCGTGATAGCTTATGAGCACTCTTTCTTGTGCACGAGTGTCCCATTTTGTGCACTTTTCTTTGGAACATGTACAAACACTTTGTTTCCAAATATTGTAATTGCTGGAGGTTAGCTTTCTTCCCTTTCCATAAACTCATTTGGAGTCTTTCATTTGCCTTTCCCCATAAGCGATTTTGAAGATAGCAGGCTGGCTATCTCGTGTCATGATGGCTTTTTCCTCAGTAAAGTAGCTGGCATATCTTCACACTACCAAAGAGCATTCTCCAGTCTCCACTAGAGATGTGCAGAGGGACGCATACGTTTGCATTCGGGATTCGTATTCGTCGGGGGGCAGATATGTTGCATTCAGCAAGGGGGGCCCCCGATATGTTTATACATTTATTAGTCGTTTCCTGGCTAAAATTAAATTAACTACAACCCCTCACCCTCCTGACCTCCCCCCCCCCCCCCCCAAGACTACCAAAACTCCCTGGTGGTCCAGGAGCCATCTCCTGCACTCACACCCTCGGTTGCCGGTATTTCAAAATGGCGCCAATAGCCTTTGACCTACTATGTCACAGGGGCTACCAGTGCCATTGGTCAGCCTCTGTCACATGGTAGGAGCAATGGATGGCTGGTGCCATCTTGTGCTCCTCCCATGTGACAGGGGCTGTACAATGGCACCGGTAGCCCCTGTGACATAGTAAGGGCAAAGGCTATCAGGCGCCATTTTGATTACTGACAGCCGACGGCCCAAGTGCAGGAGATCACTCCCAGACCCCGCTGGACCACCAGGGACTTTTGGCAAGTCTTGGGGGACCCTCCTGACCCCCACAAAGACTTGCCAAAAGTCCAGTGGGGGTCCGGGAGTGACCTCCTGCACTCGGGCCGTCGGCTGCCAGTAATCAAAATGGTGCCGATAGCCTTTACCCTTATTATGTCACAGGGGCTACCGGTGCCATTGGTCAGCCCCTGTCACATGGTAGGAGCACAAGATGGCTCCGATGGCCATGTGTAACAACAACAGAATAGGGGCCAGCTAGTATCCAATTGGTTCTCTCAAAATTAAACTAACTGTGAACAATGCCACAAATCATGTCTGGTGTAATAATTATAAAAACCAACTTTATTTAAACAATTCACTTATTAGAAAAATGTTTTTTAATTTTTTAATTTTTAATTTGTCTGTGAACAAATGCAAGAAGCCCGTACGCGTTTGTTCACAGACAGTTCCAACTCGCCCTGAGGAAGCGTTAAGCGAAACGTTAACTTTGGCGGGGACTTTCGGCACAGACTCGTTTCAGGCATAAAAAAAGTAACGGCCACGAGTCCATAAGATAAGTGCAATTACTTTAGGACAAACAGTCTTGTCCTTCCTTTAATTCAATTATTAATAATGGGCTTCAAACTAACAAATTATTTCTGGACAAATCCTTATAAACAGTGTGAGGGTCAGCGGCTCAAAAATTTCCTGCTGCTGAGAAATTTATAAGAAGTTGGCTAGCGGTTTAGACTTCATTGCTGCCGCACTAGCGAAAATCTAATGTTGTTGTAGCAGTGAAAATCATATGCAAAGTACTGTGCCATCAAAGCAGTATAATGCGGTAGCCATTCACGACACACTGCATTAGGAATTGAAAATCGAAAACACTCTTCATAAGAAATTTTTAATCAAAACTTCTAAAAAAGAGAGACAAATGGAGACCGTGATTGAAAATACTGGTTTCCTAAAAAAACTTGGTTAATTAACCTGTTTTACCAGTGCTGAGGTTTCTGTCTCAAAAATTAAAAATTAAAAAATTAAAAAACATTTTTCTAATAAGTGAATTGTGTTGGTTTTTAAATTATTACACCAGACATGATTTGTGGCATTGTTCACAGTTAATTTTGAGAGATCCGATGGCCATGTGACAGGTGCTGACACCAGTAGCCCCTGTGACAGAGTAGATCAAAGGCTATCGGCGCCATTTGAATGCTGGCACCGAGGGTGTGAGTGCAGGAGATGGTTCCCCGGACCCCCCGCTGGACCACCAGGGAGTTTTGGTAAGTCTTGGGGGGGATCAGGAGGGTGGGGGGATTTTGTTTAAATTGGCTCCTTTAGACGGCCGAATAATTTGGCGAAGATTTGTTGTATTCGTGGGGAATCGCGATATGTTTGGCTTCCCCACGAATACAACGAATATGGCCCTATACATTGCGGATTGCCAATTCATAGGGAACAAATGCACACCCCTATTCTCCACCCATCTTCACAAAATGTCCTTATTCATTCTTTCAGCCATACCGGTTTGATCTGGGTTATATGAAACTGGGGTCTGGAATGCAATCCCGATGATTTTTTCAGAATAGCTTATTTTTTCCATTTGAATATTCTGTGCCATTAACCGCACATAGTTCTTTAGGAAAAACTGCCTAATTTGTTTCTTATATTTTTTAGAGACTTCGTCCTTACTAATGCAGCAGGTAAACCGTTGTAAATCTTGAGAAATCATCTAGGAATATAAGAAAATATTTTTTCTTTCTTAGAATCTCATTTTTCATTGGACCACAAACATCTGTGGTGAATCAGGTCCAAATACCTTTCAGCTCTGCTATTACTGATTTTTGGAAAAGGTTTCCTTAGACATTTTCCATTTTAAGCAACTAGTACAGTTCACTACTTGACTGCATGGATAGAGTTTGATACTATCAGCTTGTTGTTTTGGGGCTGGCTTCCTTATTGCTTCAGGATTTATGTGTCCTAAATGACAGTGCCATACATGAATTGAATTAACATGATGTTCTTGCTTAGCAGCATTAACTTTACTGCAGTTTAACTGATATAGCTCATTTGAGATTTTGCCTTCTGCACCTGTGTGACTTCCATTTCTGAAAAGGCAGCTGTCCCCTTTAAATATTACAATATTACTTTGGTAAACTTTTCACTGCTAGCAGGTTGCTTTCAAGATTAGGCACATACAGTAACACTGCCTTAACAAGTATCTTTCTGGTAAGATTTGAGGAGACAAGGCAGTGAAGATACCCTTCCCCTATTCCTTCTGAGCCCATATACTGTCCATTGGCTGTGACAATCCTTTCAGATTTATTCCGGTTAAATTAAGTGAAAAATCTTTTATAATTTGTCATATGACTTGTGGCGCCTGAGTCAATACGCCAGCTATTTTCTGAAATCGCACCTGCATTAGTATAAATGCAAATTTAACATCAGAATTGTCTTCAGCCTCTTTACAACATTTTTGGCTTTTTGCCTTGCACTCTGTTTCTGTAGTTGGTTCATTCTAGCTTTCCAAACTCTGTAGTCTGCCTTTAAGTGACAAGGATTTTTCCACACTAAACATTCCCTTGTTTCGCATTTTGTAGTAGAGATTTTAGAAATACAGGCCTGCATATGCAAGACTGATTCACCCTTATTTGTGCTTTCTGCTTTGCGACTGTATTCAATCCACAAGCTTGCCTTTAATATATTCTAGGGTAAGCTCATCACCTAATCTAGCATCAAGTGCTCTTATGGATGCCTCATAACTATCTGGGAGACCACTGAGCACCAGGGCTGCAACATGAAAGTCTTTAATTTCTTCTTCTATGCCATGCAGGCTTTCCAGCATTTCTAAGGCACATTTTATATAATCCTGCATGCATTGGCCCTTGAGCAGTTTAGTTTGGTACAGATTTCTAAATAAATATAACTTATTGCTTAAACTTGCTCTGTCATGCACCTTCTTCAGTTCATTCCACATCTGTTTGGCTGTTACAGATTTACAAATATGCCACAATCTGATCATCATTAATGCTGAGAGATATATTACTTTGAGCTTGCTGATCTTTTTCAGCCCATTCCTGTGTGACTGGGGAGGGACAGCCTCGTCTATACAATCCCCACACACCTTTTTGTACAAGCAGCATCTTTCTCTTAAAGTTCCATGGCTGGTGGTTCTGGTTAGTCAGATGAGCAACTGCAAATCTGGATGCAGTTCTGCCAATGGCTGCTATTTCCTGTGACTCTGCCTTTGTTTTGCTCTCTTGAGCCTCTGACTTTTGGCACTGTTCTGACTGCAGCTACAGTTCTGAGCTTGTTACAATTCTGGGCCATAACTGATAGCAGAGAGTTAGTAGAAATGCAAGTAAGACATGCAGAATCTGAAAAGCACATGGAAGGAACACCTTTAATATTGTGCACAAAAAGATGGAGAAAGAGCAGTTTCCTGCTTCTTGTATAAAATTGCAGAGGAAGTAGCCCCTTTTTTAAATTTTAAGCAGCATAACAATGACAGACACATAGTTTCTATAAACACTAGATTAGAGATGAGAACAATCGTTGTAATAAAAGACTGGATTCAAAATACAGGTAAAAACTGCTCACCTTGATGGCCTTCATGATGCGAGGTGTCTAGCTCTCCCTCACCTCTCACAGCTGCTTCTAAAATGGTGCTGGGTACAATCCATTCTGCTTGCAAAGCAAGTTGGATCAGGCTTGCGGGCCCCTTAGCTCTCATCTTGGCCTGTTTCTTCACCAGTTACGGAGGTCTCATTACATGTAGCTCAGGTTATTGTGGAAGACCACATTGAGCCTGTGCCAGATTTTCTTCCATGTTCTCTCTTTCCCTTGGCAGGAAGTTGGGCTTCCTAAGCAGGGATTCCATCCTTTCCAGACATGGTGCAATTAGAAGACAAACTCGGGGGGGGGGGGGGGGGGGGGGCAAGCCTTTTATACCCGCATATGTGTATAAATGACATGTATTTATTTAGTTGTTTTAAAATGTAAAAACTGACCCATAAACAAAACTATCAGAGTGGTTTACAATATAAACACCCATAAAAAAACATATAAAACCAAACTAACTAAAAACAATCACCATCTTCATTACCAAGCCTTTTACCGCTGCAACCCTACCTACTCAAGCATTAGGGAACAGGAAAGACTTAACATGTTGTCAGAATTTTTTGAGAGCTCAAATATGACCATACTGCAATTGATAATATTTCCATAGTTATTGAGCTATGCTAGTATTTTATTTTAATGTTCTATACATCTCAACTGTATCTTAGACCTTGAGTCAAATGTATTAGAACAGTTTGATTGAGAGATGTTAATGCCTGTTCATGAATACTACCTCTGTCATTATTTGCTGATTTATAGCTATGAATGTACTTTTGTAAACTGTTGTAATTTTTACATGGAATGACAGTATATAAAATGTCTAAATAAATAATAAAATATCTTTTACAAAATGCTGTGTGATGGTTCCACCTGCTATGCAGCCTCCCCACCCCCAGAGGTCCTTAGCAAGCCTTGCTCCTAGCTGCGCAAGTTACTACTTCCCTGACCACCTTGTGACTCAGCCCTAGTTCTATTTAACCCAGCTTGTCCATTCCCTCGATGCCTCTTCATTGAGTCACCTCAGCTCCTTGACCTGGCCATATCCTTCTCACTATTCTACCTTGCCTTATGGTCTACTCTGGCCTCATGCTTTGCCCTGTGGCATATCCAGGCCTTCTGGCTTGACGTGCAGCCTACCTGAGTCTCTTGCCTTGCAGCCTACCTGAGTCTCTTGCCTTGCCTTGTGGCCTGTCTTGGCTACCTGTCCTACTTTTTAACCTTCCAGGTTTCCTTGACTTGCTCTATGGCCTCCAGGGCCTGTCTGTCCTGTCTTGCGGCCTCCAAGCCTACTAGAGTTACCTAGTTTGTACCAGTACTTGTGGCTTGCCTGCATTCACTTCTTTGGCTCTTTGAGAAGGTAAGATGTAAAAATTTACCAGAATCTCTAGTATACATCACTGAAAGATCATTCAGAGTAGCTAAGTTTAGACCTCATACCCTAAGAAACAGAAATAACACAAAGGCAGCAGTAAGAATAGATGAGAGGAGGATAGAGATTACTGTACAGAGCTGCTTGGCTGGCTATATGCATGGCAGTGTGTGGGTGAGAGAATGATTGCAAAAACCTGTCCTGCAAGGGGTTTTAGTGGGGATGGAAATAGAGCAAAGCTTTCATCAAATAAGAAATACAGAAATATGAAAAAAAAATTAAATTTTTAGAAAAATATTGAACATATATAAAACTTTTAAACGATATACTATCAAAATAAAGGAAAAGACAAAACTTAAAAAAAGGAACTAATAACCTTGGGAGGCCAAGTCCTGAAAAGCCTACAGAGCTGGTTTGGTAGTGGTGGTGGCCTCATAGCCATCAGTTCAAGAGCAGCTATGGAGCCTTCTTGAGCCTGAGCTAATCAGTCCACCTTCTTGACCTACCTCCTGAAGTCAACTCCTTCCCCATCCACAAGCAGATTGTGATAAATTGCAGGAAGACCTTGTGAGACTGGAAAATTGGGCATCCAAATGGCAGATGAAATTTAATGTGGATAAGTGCAAGGTGACGCATATAGGGAAAAATAACCCATCTATAGTTACGCAATGTTAGGTTCCTTATTAAGTGCTACCACCCAAGAAAGAGATCTAGGCGTCATAGTAGATAACACATTGAAATCAGTGTGCTGCGGCAGTCAAAAAAGCAAACAGAATGTTGGGAATTATTAGAAAGGGAATGGTGAATAAAATGGAAAATGTCATAATGCCTTTGTATCGCTCCATGGTGAGACCGCACCTTGAATACTGTGTACAATTCTGGTCGCCGCATCTCAAATAAGATAATTGCGATGGAGAAGGTACAGAGAAGTGTGACCAAAATGATAAAGGGGATGGAACAGCTCCCCTAAGAGGAAAGACTAAAGAGGTTAGGACTTTTCAGCTTGGAGAAGAGACGACTGAGGGGGGATATGATGGAGGTGTTTTAAATCATGAAAGGTCTAGAACGGGTAGATGTGAATCAGTTATTTACTCTTTCGGATAATAGAAAGACTAGGGGGCACTCCATGAAGTTAGCATGGGGCACATTTAAAACTAATCAGAGAAAGTTATTTTTCACTCAACACAAAATTAAACTCTGGAATTTGTTGCCAGAGGATATGGTTAGTGCAGTTAGTGTAGCTGTGTTTAAAAAAGGATCGGATAAGTTCTTGGAGGAGAAGCCCATTACCTGCTATTAAGTTCACTTAGAGAATAGCCACTGCCATTAGCAATGGTAACATGGAATAGACTTAGTTTTTGGGTACTTTACCAGGTTCTTATGGCCTGGATTGGCCACTGTTGGAAACAGGATGCTGGGCTTGATGGACCCTTGGTCGACCCAGTATGGCATTTTCTTATGTTCATACTTCTGGATGGCACCATATATGAGGCCATGCATAGTGCTTTGAAAAATATCCTCTCTCTCTCTCTCAAATTTACTGCTGATACTCGCTTCAATACTTTCCTTGTGCACATATACTCATATAAAATCTGAAGAGCTTATACTAGGAATGTGCATTTATTTTAAACAAATGAGCTAAACATGACATATGAGGACATTTAGTTCATTACAAATGAAATAAACTGAACAAAGTCTCAGAATAAAATAGCCAAAAAGTTTTGGATATTATTGTATTTGTGTAATTAAAAAAATACAAAAAACCAAAACAAAAAAAGGGCATGGCATGGTCCTTTCACAGAGGCCTAGGCAGAATGCCGGGGCTTCAGCCCAGGCTTAGGCCCAGGCCTGATGCTGGGACCCAGAGTGAGCAAGAACTCATCACTGAGGTTCAGGCATAGGCCCAATCCCAACACCATGGCTCATCCCAAGGCCATATCATGTCACTGAGGCCTGGGCTTGGGCCTAGGCCTAGGCCTAGGTCCAACATTAGGGCCTGGTCTGAGGCTATAACCCTTTGCCAAGGCCCAGGCCTAGGTTTAGACTCAGGCCCAGGTCTAGACTCAGTCCCAGAAGTCTTTGACCAAGGTTTCCTCCCTCTTCTTTCTACTTTCATTGAACAAAAATGACATCCACCTTGGCTTGGGCATAGGTATAGGCCTAGACCTTGGCTCTGGACCCTGTTGTAGGGCCTGGGCTTCAGTGATAGGACCTGGCCCTGGCCCATCTTTTCTTTTACTTTGTAGTCAATGGGGCCTGTGGATTGCTTCCCCCATTGACTTCTATGTAAACCAAAAAAAGAAATGAAATGGAAAAACAAAATTTTTGTTTGAAACAAACCCAACAAATAACTATAACTTACAATACAAATGAAAAATTCTTAACAATTTGTTGGGCTCTGGACACCTCTAGCTTTCCTTATTCTGTTTAAAAGTAAATCAAGGCTCTCTGAAATTTGATACATTCAATATATTTATTATATTTTTTTTCAATTTACTGTTCCATAAAATGAATGTTACGATGACTTCTCTACATATAATTATCTCCTATTATTTCCTTGCCTTGTAATTTCAATCTTTCATATTATTTCTTTTTATACCTCTGCCATTGCTGGATATCTGGTAATGATCACTAGCTTAATTTACATAAGCCTACATTCCTTTACTGTCCTTTATCTCCCTCCTCGCTATTCTCCCTCATTTCTTCTGCACTGTCTTTTTACCCACCCTTGACAGAAAATCTTGGTGTCCTGGCTTGAGTCCGTTGTTCTTTTTCTTCTCATAGTTCCATCTTCCCTATAATGTTTCCCCTGCTTATTTCCTCTACCCCTTTTTTTTTATTCTGAGCCATTTGCAAAAATTCAGTTTCACGCACTGATTCAATCCCTTTCAGATTCTAACAAAATACACTCTAGCTGGTTTTCCCGTCACTCACCATCTCCTTTCACAGCTTATCTTCAATTTTTTCCAGCATGGATTTTCTTACATTCCTTCACCCTTACTCACAATAAACCTTTGTTCTGTTCAATTTGCTGTCAAGCAATTCATTACTGGAGTCAGTATAAACTTGCTAATGTGATTTTTCTCTGAAATTAACAAGCAGGCCATTACCTATCTTTCAAGTTCTGATCATTCTTTTATCTTCCTCTTTACTCCTCATCTAAATCATTGCCCCACATCCATCACACTCCTTCTCATTTCCATTTTCCCCCATTGTTTTTGCATTCGATCCCTAATATGTGCTTTGTCTAGGCTGACTTTTTTTTTTTTCAGTTTTTCTTCTTCATATATCATTCTACTTTTTAGATCCTTTGGTGCTGTTAACACTAATGTGAATTCTTTTGGTAAGAATAGCTTTATTTTTTGGGGGGATTTTTAAGCTGTTTAATAGCTTTATGAATTCACTGCATTGCTAAAATTGCAATCTATATATTTTAAAAAGAAAGTAGAAAAGTAAAGTACTCCATGCTGCTGGGCTTGCACAAAGAAAACATGGAGGCAGTATAAAATCAATGGGCAACCCAAATTACAAGTTAATATTTTACATGGTTTGTTCAAAAATACCTTTTTTTTAAGTTTAGGGAGCCGAATACCAGAGGAGCCTATATTTCAAGAGAATCTCTAACAGAGAGTGAATATATATTAGGATTATTTAGGTTGTAGGGAAACTGGCTAAAGTCTTATTTTTTACATTAGCTTTTTTGTAGATAACATCTATAATCTGATTACTTTTTTAAAAATTTTATTTTGTTTTATAAAATATTTTCATGAAGATTATGAGTAAATGCTACTATATTTGTTTTTTGTCTGTATCATTCTTGCATTATATGTTTTTTTATGATTTGTACTCTATTGTTTTTGTTACAATTTGTATTTATTGTTTTATGTTATAACTTGTTCTTCTCTCTGAGCCATTTGAATGGGTAGAAGATAAATGTAAGTAAGGAATACAAAAATATTCACTTTCTGTATGTGCTATGTCCTGTGAAGAAATAAGCTTCTGACAATTAGCCATTATACTGGTTTGGTTTAAAAGAAGCACATTGGATCGTTTTGTTTTTTAATTTTAAAAGAAATAATAAATAAAATAATGTGATTTAATAAGCAGCATTTTCCACTAAGCAAATGGTTCATTCCAAGACTGGAAGTTAAATGTGGTTGGTTGATTTAATGGTCTATCCTACTCATTGGTCAATTTTTAGGCAGTGGAAGCTGGTAAATGAAGTGAACAGCACATAAGTTTCATGTTCTGACTGGGCTACACATTCTATGGGCAATTTACACAATCATTTAGAGTACCTGGGTAAATAGTAATATTCTGGGAAAATGAGTTGTCTGAAATATACACACTTTATTTTCCAATAGAATTGTACATGCATATAAAGCAGGTGTACCAGGCAGCTTGCACTAGATTAGTAAAATATGCCCTTAGACCTTAAACCTGGCCCTCAAGCTCCTACAAGGAATATCATTGTTCTAAACTGCTCAGCGCAGATGATGCATCCCGATTCAATGCTGATGCCTAGGCCTGATGCCACCAGGTGTGCAAAATGTGCAATTGCATGAGGCAGCACACCTGATAGGGCAGCATCGGAAACAGGGAGAGGCTCGAGATGCTGCCGGTGGACCCGATCCCACCAGTGGTGGAAGATTTTTTTTTTTCTGTTACCGGTGGATCAGGTCCACCGATGGCAGAAAAGCAGAAAGCAGTTTCATAACGAGTGGGGGCAGGGGAATATGTCACTTTGATCAATGGGGCTGTAGTGCAGCTTATCCCACCATGGTCCGAAGAAAAATTCAAATCCAAGTGCCCCCCTCCTTCTTGCCTGCATAGCCCTGGAAGAAAAATGTTGCCGAAGCCATGTGGGCAGGAAGAAGGAGGAGCATCGGCCACGTGCAGAGGAGCAGTAGCAATTGTAACAGGGCTACTGAGGATCCCACCTCACTGCAGCCCGAGAAGATCAAGGCCGCCGCAGAGCCAATCCTGCGGCAACCTGTGAAGAAGAGGCCAAGAGGTGAGGCCCTGTAGAGTGTGTGTGTGTGTATATGAGAGTGAGTTGAGAGACTGTGTGTGGCGGTGAGAGCCTGAATGATCGGAGAGACAGCATGTGAGAGCCACTATGTGTTTGTGTATGTGTGTGTATGTGGGGGGGGGGAGTGACAGCTAGTGTGTTTGTGTGAGACAGCATGTGAGAGTCAGAGCTTGTATTTGTGTGAGACAGCATGTGAGAGTTAGAGCCTGTGTGTATGTAAGAGAGACAGCATGTGAAATAGAGACAGTGTTTATGTATGAGAGCATTTGAGAGTGAGAGCTTGTGTGTGAGACAGCTTGTGAGTGTGAGAGACTGTGTGTGTGTATGTATGAGAGGGAGAAACAGCATTTGAGAATGAGAGCGCATGTTATAAAATTGGGTGTACATTTGTGCGTGCCGGGTTGCACGCACAAATGTACGCCCACGTGTATGTTTTAAAACGTGACCCATAGTGTCTGGCTTCTTGCAGTTTCCAGTTCAGTTTTTGTCTGCACATTTGTATTTCTACTTTATGGTTGCTCTGTTCTGTATTTGGTGAGGGTAGGTTTATGTTCTGCATGTGTGACTGAGGTAAGGCATTCTCCTAATAGGAAGTGTATTAGGGAAGTGAACCATTCTCCTACTGGTAATAGGAAGTGTATCACTGGTAGGAGAATGCCTACACCCAACACACATCACAATAGGCCTAATAGCATATGGGTTCCAAGTGTCTTTTTTGCAGGGGTTTCTAGTTGGCTTCAAAGCAGTGTATGTAAATATAATGTAAGTGATATTTTTGCCGCAGAATACTATACTATGATATTCTTCATGTAAAATATAAATACATAACTCGTAACCATGTGTGTGGACTGAGGTAGGGGGCATTGTGCAAGGCTATAAGGTTCGCCTAGGGCATCTAATATCCTTGCACCAGGGCTGGGGGAAAGGTGTCAGTTTTTAAAGTTTGTATCACTGAAGGGAGCTGGGCGTTCGTTTGGTGGTCCCGGGCAGAGGGGGCAGCACAGTAGATGTTTGCACAGAGCAGCACCAGCTCTGTTGATGCCTCCAGGTTAATGCGGATGCTGACGCTGCTACAGCAAGTGGATTGCTACGGTGCAAGAATAGTGGAGCAATGCTTTGAATTCTTATGGTTTAGCATTCCCTGCAACCTCAGACCCAATGTGCTGAATTTAATGCATAACCCCTATGTGTGTGTTTGCTTTTCACCTATTATAAATGACTCATGACTCCAATGTGACCTGCATGCTGCAACATTAGTCATTCATAGCTCATGAATAAAAAGATGCATCCAGCTTCTGACGTGACATGTGTAAGATATATTTGGTACAGTAGCAATCTGAATGAAATAATTGATGAGTGATTCCTGCTTTTAAAATTCAACTGTGAAATATAGTACATTGTTGTTGCAATTCTACTGTCAGGCAATACCTGACATTCAGGGCTCAATTCAGACAAATTAACTTTGGCATCTGAAAAGCAAATGTAAGGAAAAACTCTGAATAGCAACTGTCCTAAAAGGGACCATTTGCATGATATTTGAAGAAAAAAGATATTCAGGAAAAAACAATAAAAAACATATTAAGGGAACTTAAGCAGAGGATCCACCCCTAACCCCCTCCACTCTGCCCACAGAACTGCTCGCAAAGATTAATTCACCCAGGGATCTTTTTTTCTCTTTACCTCCAGGGAGTCCTCAGATACAAATATATTTACTCCTGCTGCAGGATGGCAGCCAAATTACTCCTACGAATGTGTTTGAGAACACTTCACCTTTCTGTTGTGTAAAAAAAAAAAATAGGACATTTTGCGCTATCAATAACTCTTACAAAAAATGCTTCTCATAATTTTGAAAAACAATCCCACTATTTTCCTGACTCTCTGAATTTTCCCATGAAAAGGATATAGAGGGTTAGCTTTCCCAAGCCAGTTTACGCCTTTTAAAAACGTACTTTTTTCTTCCCTAACTGCTACAGTCTCCTTAAGATCTTCTTTCTATACTCTTTTTTTGATTACTACTTTTCCTATTATTCACATTACTCTTGGATTCTGTATCACACATTCACAATTGCACTAAACATTTTTTTTTTTAAATACTGATACAACCCTATAAACGTGTATGCACCCTCATTTACTCATTTGATATCATTCCAGGAATCAATGTAGCCATGGTACTATATGAATTTAATGATATGGGGTAGATTTTCAAAAAGTGCGCGCACTACCCGGCTCGCACACATGGGCGCGCGGTTTTATAACATGTGGGTTGGCGCGCGCAAGGGGGGGGTATAATTTTGCAAAATCACACGGCGACGCATCGGGGCCTTCCCCAGTTCCCTCCCAGTCCACTCCAATTAAGGAACGGACTGGGAGGGAACTTCCCAAACCCATACCCTAACCTCTTTAACCCTTCCCCTATCCTACCCTCCCCCCTTCCCCTATCCTAACTACCCCTATTTCTTTTTGTTTTGTTTTACATTTTGCTCCTGCAAAGGAGCAGGAGCAAGTTGCCGGCACAGGATCCCCCGGCACAGCGGCAAATGGCCACTGTACCGGGCACCTCTAGCCCCGCCCTGCCCGCCCCACCCAGAAAATGCCCCTGGCCTGCCCCTTTCAGGAAGGCCCATGCTTATGCGTGCGCCGGCCTTTACGCGCATGGCTGGGCCTTTTTGAAAATAGGCTTGGCACGCGCGTGGCCTTCTGAAAATCCGCCCTTATAAGTAAAGTACTATGCTAGAGAATAATTTTATATATCCTTATCCTGCCACATGAAATAACGTATGTCTTTTCATGTGGGTACATATGTACCATGTATAGGTTTTTGGCCCTAAAGAGCCCACTGTTTAAGGTATCGAACATAATATAGTAACACAGTATTGAAGGCAGAAAAAGACTAAATGATCCATCCAGTCTGCCTAGAGTGTTTTCTAGGGTAGTAACTGCTGCATCATGCAGGTTACCTCCATGTTCCTGTTAAGGGTAGTAACTGCCGCATCATGCAGGTTATCTCCAAGTTCCTGTTAAGGGTAGTAACTGCCGCTCCGTGCAGGTTATCTCCATGTTCCTGTTAAGGGTAGTAACTGCTGCTACGTGCAGGTTACCCCCCAACCTTATAAATTAACATAGCAACATTTTCTCTGGGTGAGGAGCCTTCTTGAAAATTCAGACAATGCTGCTTCACTTGCTTTGTTTTTGGACATGGCCATAGAAGCAGTCCTAGGCTTTTTCCCTTCTGACTGCTTATCAGTACCCCATACTGTAAAATTTCGGGGTTCAAGTTGGTAGTCATCTGAATCTAAATCCCCTCCCCCTGTTGTCAAAGTGGAACACGATGTTGAAGTTATGTTAAAAGCATCAAGGCTTATTGGTTAAGGGTAGTTATCACCATGCATACCGTTAAGGGTAGTAACTTGGCAGACAGTTGGATATATTGTGCCTTAAGGCAGTGGTTCTCAACCTTTTTTCTACTAGGACACACCGGAGAGATGATGCTCACATGCGTGACACTGAACACGTGACCATCATGAGACTAAATATAAACATATGCTCTGCATCCATAGGCATCCCCCACTTCCTAACAAAGGGTGCAGAGCAGAACTAAGACAGTTCCCTGTACAACTCACCATACAAAAATTATATTCTGATTCTGGTATCATCTTAATAACAGCATCACAAACTCCCTCTACTACCTGGAGCATTGTAAAATAATACAAACAAACCCCACTCTGTACATGTCCATCAAACCTGCCATAACTCAGCAGCACTAACTCCAAGAAATGAAACAGCAATAGCCCAACCCATGAAAAGGCAGCAGTTCACCATCAGTGCAATATAACATTAAGAAAATGCAACAAATAAGGATGATACAAACCTCTAGTAAAGTTCCTCATTTCAGCCACATGTACACAGAACACAGACAAATCTGACTTCACCAAATATAAAATGAGACCACAAAATACCATCTGCATGCAGTGCAAAACTGGAGACTAGAAACAAAAATATATTTCTTCCTACACTAAGCAAAGTTCAAAGAGAGAAGAAATGCATATTCTCAAAACTGACATAGTATGGCCCTTATGGCATAGTATGGTCACTCCCCTCCATGCCCCCATTACCCCTCATGGCTCCCAACTACTCAATCATCCCTTCACATGCTCATATCCCTGTCCAACATTCCTGACACCCCTCACCCCACATCCTCTTCCCTGTGCTCCCTTTCTGCCCTTCCCTCTCCCCTTACCAACCCAGAATACTTCTGACCAGCTTTCTTACTCCTTCCTTCTCAGCATCCCCCAATCCCTGCTCCCTTCTCCCCTCTCCCCCAACCCAGAAGCCCCACCATTCCATCTCTCTCTCCACTTCCATCTCTCTTCCCTGCCCAGCAGGCCCCAAACCCTCCCTCCTCAGCCTCTCCCTACCCAGCAACCCCAACCTCCTTTCCCCTACCCCTTCCTATCCAGCAGACTTTTATCTTCCCATGCCTTCCTTCCCAGTACATTCCCCCCTCCTCCTGGCTCCCAGCCAGCAGAAAAGACTTCAGTTCAATCCAGAGTCTCCCTCCCTTTTTATCAACAGCAGATGAGGGCAAGAAGCATTGAGGAGAGGAAGATGAGGAGGCAGCAACAGCGGATCTACAGAGCACTCACCTTTCTCCCTTATGCTCCTGCTTTCACATCCAGGCCCCATGGGGTGAAGAGAGCAGCAGCAGCCTCACTGCCAGGCCAAGCAAAAGAAGATAAAGTTGGTGTCCTGCCAGGCCCATATGAACAGAAGCTGGTGATATCGCGCTCTGATCTGGGTGAAGGAGGAGGTATCAACCTCTCACTGGCCAGGAAGAGCAAAAGAAAACAAGAGCAGCTTCCTGTCATACCCAGTAAAAGAAAAGTCAGCCAACTCCTGCCCAGACTGATGAGGAAAGTTCAGTCCTCTGCTGGCTCTGTGACATACCTCTCGGGACTTCCCGACACACCTACTGAGAACCACTGCCCTAAGGGATGCAAGTAATAAAATGCAAAAGAAAATGATAATTTGTATTTGTCATTGCAGCAGTTATGAGCCCAGAATCATTTTGTGACTAGCTCTGTCACGTGGTGTATTTTTGTACCCCCAAACATGTTTTTCTCTATACAGCGTACACCATTCATAATTTCTGACTGAAAACAATATACAAAAAACATCATAACAAAATCTTTGTTCTGTTTCTAAACTTAAGTACCTGGGATGATTGCAAGATTAATCCTGTCACATGGGATACATTTGTACTCTGATAGTTTTTGTCCTTATAGAACACACCGTTCATGGTGTATGGCTGAGATTTAGATATACTGCACAGTGTCTGCACTTCTACCACCCAACCTCCTGTTCCAGAGAAGGCAGAACACAGGTAATCCAAGCAGAAACTGCATGCGCAGAAACTTAGAAACATAAATTCTTATCATTGAAGGGACCATCACAGTGTTTTTATTCTCTCTTACATAAGAACATAAGAAAATGCCATACTGGGTCAGACCAAAGGTCCATCAAGCCCAGCATCCTGTTTCCAACAGTGGCCAATCTAGGTCACAAAAGGTTAATAAATTTCATGCTGCTTATCCCACCCCTAGTTCACACCCCGCCCTCTTCCCGCCCCCTTAGTAAAGCCCTGGGACTTACACGCATCCCGGGGCTTTACGCACGCCGCCGGGCCTTTTGAAAATAGGCACGCGTAACCCTGTGAAAATCCGGCCCTAAAGCCCCGGGACGCGTCTAAGTCCCAGGGCTTTACTAAAGGGGTGGGGAGGGGGCGGGGCCAGAGACCTCTGACACAGCAACCATTGCCGCTGTGTTGGAGGATTGCATGCCGGCAGGCTGCCAGCGTGCACAACCTGTGCCTGCCTCCAGGCAGGCGCAAAAGGTCTGACAAAAGTCAAGGGGGGTTAGAGTAGGGCTGGGGGGGGGGGAAGGTTAGGTGAAGGGGTGGGAAGGTTAGGTTGGGGGAAGGGAACGGGGAAGGCAGCGCGACTCGGCATGCACCAGATTCACAATTGTGCACCCCCTTGTGCGTGCCGACCCCTGATTTTATAACTTGCGCGCGTTGGCACTCGCAAGTTATAAAATCGGGTGTACATGTGTGCGCGGCGAGTAGCGCGCGCACACATGTACGCTCGCACGCTGCTTTGAAAATCTACCCCTATATGTTCAGTAATTTTGTTCTTTAGAATACTTTCAACCATCTTTCCCAGCACTGATGTCAGGCTCATTAGTCTGTAGTTTCCCAGATCACCTCCTGGAAATCTTTTAAAAACTGCTTCAGAAAATTTGAATTTTTTTTTTTGTTCTGCTTTTCCTCCTCTTGGTACTTCTCACAAACAGGACTACAAGAAGTCTATGTCCCTTCTCCCCCACCCCCACCTCCCACACATACTCAAACACACATTGCTGCATCAGGAAGCAGAAAGTGACCCCAGGTCACTGCACTAAGACCTATACCAGTGGCCCACCTGACTGGCATCATCCTCTCTCAGGAGGGATTTTCTGACATCAGTCAATCCAATCATATTTCTATTCCTATAGGGAAAACCCATACATTTCTAGAATTGTTCAGTAGGCCCACCATTCAGGTATCTGACTGAAATTTAGATATAGTGTAAAGTAGGCAGACAATGGCAATGTACTAAAACATTTTTAAAAAAATCTTTCAGGTGCTGCAAAATTGATTAACTTGCAATAGTTTTGTGACTAATCTCATCATTAAAGTACATTTGTAACCCAGCATTAGATGGTCCATTGTTCATGGTATCTGTCTGAACTTTGGATAGAATTTATTGAAGCTACCAGTGACAATTTTCTAAAAGTACAACAAAAAGTGAAAGGAATACAAATACATTTCTGGGGTACAAGCATAACCCAATATTCAACTAAATACTGAGAGTCCATTGTTTATGCTATATGTTTGAAATTGGAATAAGATGTGAACAAAAACATTTTTTTCAAATCTCTATTATAGTAAAAATGATGTATTTGCAACAGTTTTTTGACTAATCCCATCACATGGGGTACATTTGTATCCCGGCATTAGAGATCCAGTCACTCATGACATCTGTCTGAACTATGGATAAAATACACACAAGAATACCAGTGACAATTTGGTAAAAGACAAAAGAAAAAAGATATAAAAAAATCTTTGATGTATCGCAAGAAATGTGAGCCCAGGATATGTTTGTACCCCTGATAGGGAAACCCAGTTTATCTATGGGGTTCAAAGGTACGCTATTGGGAGAAGGGGGTTATTTGGCCACAGACCACTCACCGTTTATCACACATTGGCTGGAACCTTGGAATGGTTGTGCACAATGAGGTCAGGAAAATATCTTGGGAGGACAGTTCTTTCTTTGATGAAATGTTCATTTTATAGCAAAGGAAAAGTGCCTTGGGTACGGCTCGACCTCCATGTGGCAGAATAAGAGTTAACCTGCATAATTCACTCACATTTAATAAATAAAACTAGCAATAAATCTCAAAAATTCAATGGCAATACCCCTCAAGTTACAATTACCAATAAACGATTTACAACATGAGGGAAACTGTAAATTACAGTAATAAATTAATTAATTATTAAAAATTCGGGGATCGGTATCAGAGTATTCAGTGCTTCAATCTCCTGGGCTCTTGCTCGCAAAGGGCTACAACATCTACACGCGCCTTCTTTTTGAATCTGTGTGAGTTGCTGTGTTAAGCTGGGATCAGCTACAACGAACAACGATAAGTCCCCTGAAGCAGGAATGAATTGCACGCCAAAACATTGTCAATGTCAACATTTAGAGTAGATTTCACATGACATAAAAGTAAAAAATATATCAAAAAGGAATCACATACAACAACGTGAATATAGTAGGATGGGTTCACCCTCATAAATGAGTGGCTATACATGTACACCCAAAAGGTGTTTTGAATCTCTTATGCACTTGTCTTATATGTGCAAACACTCTTATTACAATCATAGGGTGTCCCAATTTTTCTTTTTTTTGTAATTTTTTGTATGAAAAGTCCTTTTTGTTCTAAATCACGTTGACATATGCCGTTCTTATAGACACAAAGGAAGAATACAAAATTTTGAAAAAGGTGAATTATCTCCTTTGTTTTGTTTCTACTGTCACTGAACCACGGAAAAATACACTTATCTTTTTCTAGAAATAATTTAGATCAGGCGGCTCTTCAGCCTTGCTCAACCAAACGCCCGACACTGCTGGTGTTTCAAGAAACTCTTCTTCGGGGGCCTTAAAGTCTGAAAAAAATGACAAAAGCGTGTTAAACACTCACACCATCAATCCTCACCAAACATGTTATCAAAGACTTATGAAATAGAAATGGAAAAAACAACTCCTGTGTGATACAGCATAGAATAGGATCCGCCATTTTAAGATTGACGTATTTGAGACTACGTACTGCCTCAAAATCAGCCAATCGGAATTAGTCTCAGCAAACTGAGGAATCTGATTGGAGAACTGGAGCAACCCTTTAAATCAATGACGTCCACTCGATAGCTTCATTCATACCACGGGGGAACTCAGTGCCGAGTTTAAAAATCCATCTTTGCTCCTTGTAATTTAGCAGAGATTTGGTGTCTCCCCCTCTGATATTTTCTGGGACCATATCCAAAATGGTCCACCGAAGATCTGTGAACTCATGGCTGGCCGCCAGGCAGTGTTTCACGATTGGTGCCTCCACATTACCTGTATTAAGTCTACTTCTGTTTTCCCTTAGACGTATATTCTGATCGATCTTGACATGCGGCCAATGTATAGTGAAGGGCAAGGACATTGTATCAAGTATACTACATGATGCGAATCACAGTTTGTGAAAAATGTCTTTGTGTATTCAAACTCGGTAAATGGATCTTTCCAAATCTCACCCGTTATCGCATACTGACACATGTCACAATGGCCGCAAGTGCCATGATGACCAGTGGTATGTGTATGAACAGAAGTTGGAAGAGCTGCTCTTACTAAATGATTTCTGATGTTCTGTCCTCTTTGGAACAATATAAGAGGCGGTTCTTTAAACTCGGGATGTAGTTGCAATACATGCCAGTGTTTGTGTATGCTTTTGACAATATCTGATGCACGATTGGTAAATTGTAAAACATATACATCTCGAGGTTCACTTTTGCGTGGTTGGTACATTAAAAGTGTTTCTCTTGGAGAATAGAGCGCCCTTTTATAGGCTGCTCATAAGGTTTGTACAGGATAACCTCTCTCAAGAAACCGCTCGGTTAATCGTATGCCTGGATGTGTCTAAGTCCCAGGGATTTACTAAAGGGGCAGGGAGGGAGTGGGCCAGAGGCCTCTGTCACAGCGGCCATTGCCGCTGTGTTGGAGGATTGCATGCCGGCAGGCTGCAAGTGTGCACAACCTGTGCCTGCCTCCAGGCAGGCGCAAAAGGTTTGACAAAGGTTTGACAAAGGTTTTACAAAGGTTTGACAAACAAAGGGCAGGGGGGGTTAGAGTAGGGCTAAGTGGGGGGGGAAGGTTAGGTGAAGGGGTGGGAAAGTTAGGTTGGGGGAAGTTGATTGTGATTCCTTTTTGATATATTGTTTGTAATTCTATCACATACTTTACCAGTTTTTCTAATTTTGGTTATAAAAGTAAAAAAAACATAACAAATGGGATGAAGTAAATGACATTATAAAAAGTGTGTGTAGATGCCAGGTGTTGCAGCCCTTTGTGGGCAAGAGCCCAGGAGATTGAAGCACTGAATACTAGGGATGTGCAGACCAAAAGTTTAAGTTCATAAGTCCATAAGTCGAAAGGGGGGGTCATTTGCGGTCAATATGGACATATGGAGAATTCCATAAGTTGAGTCTATGTCCATATGTGCAAATAAAAATTTAAACCCCTCACCCGCCTTAATCCCCCCCCCCCCCAAGACTTACCAAAACTCCCTGGTGGTCCAGCGGGGTCAGGACGCCATTTCTGAACTCCTTTGCAAGGAGCACGTGAGGTCGGCGTCACGTCGGAGTGACGCGGCGTCACGTGATTCCCCTCGGGTCCGCTCCCGGACCCCTCGTTTGGCCCAAAAGGCACTTTTGGCCAGCTTGGGGGGGGGGGTCAGGAGGCCCCCCCAAGCTTGGGGGGGGGGATTAAGGAGGGAGAGGGGTTTAAATTTTTATTTAGGTCAACAATCGCGATTTCCAACGTATTCAACATAGCTATGTTGAATACGTTGGAAATCCGATCGTTTACGCCTCATCACTTTTTTAAGTTAAAAAAAAAAATAAGTTGCATTTTACATTTAAGTTCAAAACGAATGCACATCCCCTACTGAATACTCTGATACCGATTTCCGAATTTTTAATAATTAATTAATATTTTATTACTGTAATTTACAGTTTCCCTCATATGTTGTAAATCATTTATTAATAAATAAAACTAGAATATACATTCATATTTCTTTCATGCAGCATACTATACATTTATTTATTTATTTATATTATTTAAAATTTTTATATACCGGCATTCATGATACAATCACATCATGCCGGTTTACATAAAACAGGGGTGTACAAAGAACAATTGAGAAACCTATTAGTGTGGAGGAAGCACATACCATACCGTCATACCACAAAATCAACTCCACTTAAAAACCATCCCCCAGAAATTGCATTCTGAATCAGAGAATCTCAGAGAAGGCTATCCCTACATTGACTTAGCTTTACTATGTACCTGCTAATGTTAATAGAGCTCTTACAAAGGGCAACTTAGTTAAGATTAAACGTTTGAATGAAAGTTTGGATATTTATGACTTTACAGAATGATCTCAAACTAATGTTAGAGAGAGAACAACTTTATTGGTGTCCTTTTTAGAAAAATCTGTGAAAGGACTCAGACTTTTTTTTTTCCTCTTCGGGACATGTGCTCCCTAGGTCAGAAGATTTCTATTTTCCCAGATGTGATTAGATGTACCCAAAAATGACACAGGATTTTTCTCATGAAAAAAAGAGAGAGTGGGTCACCTTAGGTGCATCCTTTCTACTTCCTTATAAATGTCATTTAAAATTCCAAAGAAATAAGTATGTGTTTTTTTATCTTTTACAATTGGAAGAGTTTCTCCAGAACAGGGACGTTCCATCTCCTTTCTCTTGATAATCAGATTACGGACCCATAGTATTGTTTAACAATCTGTTCTTAGTTTCTTTTTCCTTTGAACTTCCCCATATTTGGTCTAATAAGCAGCAAGTGGCAGTTTTGTTAATTCTTGACAATTAATTAAGGGGGCGGATTGTCTAAGTTCGCAGAACTTAGACAATCCGGTGGTAACAGGGGGTGGGAGGGGACGAAACGGGGGGGCGGTCCTGCGCTAGCCAGCAGTGATCGCACAGCTGCGGTGCGATCGCTGCTGGCAACGTGCCGAATACCTACACCATAAAAGGTGTAGTTATTCGGCGCAAAATAGGCAGTGAAAAGGCTCCTTACCTTTTTGCTGTCTGCGCGGAGTCGGCCCCAGTGACACCCCGACTCCTCCTCTTCCAGGGCCGACTCCGCCTTGATGTCCCCTTCACAGGCATGTGTTACAATTTCTAGCTATCGCATGCTTGCGCTGGTAGCGCAAGTGTGTGATAGCCTTAGAAAATAAGGCCCTAAAGGGGGCAAAATGTGCTAAGGTGTTTTCGCATGCAATAGCACCATATCATATGGTACGATGCAAATTTGAAAAAGAGGAGGAGTTAGGGGCAGGGTTTGTCAGTCTGTGAAGTGCTATTGCACAGAATTAATGCTGATTTTAACTACATCTTGTGTTGCAGTGGGGGGAGGGAGAAAGAGAGAGAGAGACTGGCCATAATGTCCTTTCCTTAGATAGTTATTTGTATTCCTATGGGTTGCCCACCTAGTAACTCAAGGTGAGGTTTAGGTATTAGTGTAGGCGTTAGGGGCCACTTTGACATTCAACGTGAGATGTACGAACAGAACAGTGGTCTCTTATGACCTACAGAGTGAGGAAACTCACCCAAAGATGAGATTTGGGCAATGTTCTCTCCACCTAGCTTGATGTTACCCAGGTAGAGAGTCCATCAAGCTAGGTTGAGAGAACCTTGCCCAAATCTCATCTTGGAGTGAGTTTCCTCATTCCATAGGTCATCAAATCTTCACAAGAGACCACTGTTCTGTTCGTACGTCTCACGTTGAATGTCAAAGTGGCCCCTAACCCCCTACACCGGGGTGGGCAATTCCAGTCCTCGAGGGCCACAAACCTGTCGAGGGTTTAGGATATCCTAATGAATATGCATGACATAGATTTGCATACAACTGAGGCATAGTGCAAATCTCTCTCATGCATATTCATTAGGGATATCCTGAAAACCAGACTGGTTTGTGGCCCTCGAGGACCGGAAGTGCCCACCCCTGCCCTACACTAATACCTAAACATCACCTCGAGTTACTAGGTGGGCCATCCATAGGGATACAAATACCTATCTAGGGAGAGGACATTATGGCTAGTCTCTCTCTCTCTCTCTCTCTCTCTCTCTCTCTCTCTCTCTCTCTCTCTCTCTCTCTCATTGAATACAACCGGCATAGCACTTATCACAAAGTCTGAAAATGTTATCACAGATTGTGCTAACTTAGCTCTTCAGAATAGGAAATTATTAGCATAAAACACACCCCTTTTACTCCAGGCCTAAGTTTCCTTATCATACAATTATTTGTATTACTGGCTGCTGTCTTTTTCTTATATCAAGTCTTTTGATGTAAATATTTGAAAACTTTACTTTTTGAAGAAGCTTACTATTAATTTATTTTATCATTTGGTACTTGTTCTTGGATAATTCTGCTCTTAAGATTTTACTAGTTATGCTTTACATGTGAAGTGAT
This sequence comes from Rhinatrema bivittatum, assembly GCF_901001135.1. NCBI lineage: Eukaryota > Metazoa > Chordata > Amphibia > Gymnophiona > Rhinatrematidae > Rhinatrema > Rhinatrema bivittatum. Next base: position 74,157 of record NW_021821126.1, on the reverse strand, counting down.
TTTACTTTTCATATGTTTTGGTTTTTACCATGATTTAATTTTTTTTTTACCATGTTTTAAATGTGAAATGATTTTATCTTATTATGTTCATTATTTATAAGCTGCCTAGGGCTGTTGCAAAGGCAAGATATAAATAATTAAACCATAAACCATTAATCTCTTAATATAAATATTTTTGTTAAAAATAAATAAATACAATACATACTTATAGTAGCACCAAACAATTCCTAATAGAATTAACATTACACATTAGAAATGGAATAAAAAATATTCTCTCTATATAGAGGTAATAAATCTTTTAAATGATCTTTAGCTGCTTTCCAGCAGAATGAGAGTATGGTAAAGGAGATGGGTGTGATTGAGCTCCTCCCAGCCTCTCTGGCCCCTGTCATTGTGCCTGATGACCATCTTAAACACCATGTCTATAGCAAAAGAGAGAAAACGGATGATAAGAGAGGCTCAGGTGGGAAGTATTAACAGAAAAAAAAAATACCAGGAATCCTAAAAATTACCAAGGTGACATTCTTTACAAATATGTATGAAAGAGAGAAAGGAAAGTGGATAATCCTTCAGAGGACATTAATATATGTATGATATCACATGACAGAATGACACCTTGGATCTGACCCAGCACATCTTATTTTTATGTACTTTTATTCCCCCTACAATAACACATGACAAACATACAAAAATGCAACTCACCGAGGGATAATTGGTGTAATTGTTCATCAACTCAGCCAGGCTCATATTCATGAACTGCAAACAGCAGCCATGCTGTTACATGAACATTTGTTACAAACCCACACACATACAGCCATGAAATTATTTCGTATAGTAGAAAACTACTATACCATGCCCGTCTGAACATGATTTTCCATTCCTGTCCACCTGAAAAGAAACATCTGCCTAAGCCTTCCTATAGACATCGGGGGAACTATAGCATCCTGAGGGGGGGGGGGGGGGGGGGGGTCCTGTGCCTTTTATCCAGGAGACAGGGTGCCCTGCAGTTGAAAGAGGATTTATACCTTTTGTTCTGAAAAATAAAAGCAAGGAACAACAGGATATCAGTCCACATACAGTAAGAGTGGATCTTACAGCACTCTTACTTCCAGTCATGGAATAAACATGCACAGACTATAAACATCAAATAAAAATCTATCCTCAAATGTAATATGTATGTAAAACTAAAACAATCCAGCTGCGTTCTATTTAAAAATTGCCTATCAGGCACACGGGTTGAAAAGTAACCACATCCTTTGCAGCTGTCTTTTCTACAGGTGGCAGAATGGGGGCAAAACACTGCACATAGGAGCCGATGCAATATAAAGCACGGAAAGCGGGCGCTGAAAAGTCAGTGCCTGCTTTCCTAATGTACGCATGGCGTCCGCAAGGGGGGCGCCTTGCAATACTCAAATTCGGGGGTCACGCTAGAAAGGAGGTGATAGGGTCACTTGTGCAACCTTAGCGCCTCCTTGGTAAGGTGACCCCGCCGCGGCTGCCAGTTATGAGGACCGACGCCGGTAAACTCAGCGTCAGTTTTCATAACCGGCCGACTGCCACTAATGAAAACCGATGCCGAGTTTATTGAGGTTGGTCTTCATAACTCGGCAGTCTGCCGAGTTGTTTTTTTTTTACTTAAAGAAGTACAGAAAAGCAGTTTTTTCTGCTTTTCTGTACTTCTTTTACTTGTGCTCAGCTACTAACACCTGCTCCAGACGCACAAATTTTTTTTTTTGCATGCGGAGTGAATGTGTAATACACTCATTCACATGCCTTTGCATGTGATGAGCGCTATTACATTCACTCCACGTCCGACGCGGGTTAAATAGGCGCTAATCCCCTTATTGAATTAGGGAGAGGATTAGCGCCTATTTAACCCGAGTCGGAGTGCGGGTTATACGGTGTGCTCAGCTGAGCGCACTGAATTGCATCAGCCCCGTAGATTTCAAAAATCAAATCGGTGTACTTAGCTTTCCACCTCTGAACTTATCCCCACTCCTGAGATGGCCTTTTTTATGCTGAAGGCAAATATACCCACTTAATTTTACCTGCTCCATGGGGATAATTTTCACCCAGGGGAATCAGGGTGAGCAACTCCTTAGTTACCCACCTAGATCCTTTTAAAAATTGTCCTCAAAAGTACTTATGGTTATGGGCAGGAATACCCTCCCCCAGGTGTTGTACTGGTCCTTGGGCCCCTGCTGGAAAAAGGGGGAACAGCCTTGTCCCCCACACAATCAGGTGTGCTGATAAAGTAGCAGCCACCTTTGAGAGACACTGACAGAGATCCTCTGATGAGTACCTGCTTCTAGGTGTAAACCACCATTGAGAGTGAGACTGATGTCACTATCATGTGAATTTACACTGTGTGATTAAGATCTCAGATTTTCTCCCAAAGTGTTTGCATGTTTGTCTTCTCCTCTCAGGTTTGCAGTTGGTTATAGTAACGCCCCCTGAATTAAGACACAACAAGTAAAGTTGATGTTGGAAATTTGATTTATTTTCTGTTCTTTTCTTCCACTAAGGGTGTTACTGGCAAAAAATGTGTTAAAATGCAGTAAACAATTTTGCATTCAATATCAAGAGTTTTATGTATATAACTGCTTAATCTAATCAACAATATTTTTTTCACTTAACTTTTACAATTTTCAGTGCTAAGGAGCTCCAGATAAGTTTCTTCTCAAACTCTGTTACTTAATCACAATTTTTCTTTCTATATATTGATATTCATTATACAAGTATCATTAACTCATTTTTCCATTTCTTTCCTTACAGGTCTCTGCAGTGTAAATCATGTGTGAGATGTGCAACCTTTTATGAGGATGCCAGAATCCACCCTCCTGCTTTGTATATGGAAGTAAAAGTGCTGACAGATCTTCATTGCTTGGTTAGTGGCTCCTTCATAAGTCCTTTGTCTCAAGATGTATCAACTCATTGTTGAATGTCAAGGTCATTTATATTCCTCGTGTGAAGGCAGTACACGTGTTCTGCAGCAGAGAGAAAGAGAGAGAGAAGTTCCTAAGGCTTTCTATGATGCTTTCTTGAATATGATGCGAGCAAGAAGTTGGCTTTGGTTTACTAACCTGATATCCACTCCCTTTCAATTCCTCATCACCTATGGGCAAGTTAGGACTACATAAGAACATAAGAAATTGCCATGCTGGGTCAGATCAAGGGTCCATCAAGCCCAGCATCCTGTTTCCAACAGAGCCAAACCAGGCTACAAGAACCTGGCAATTACCCAAACACTAAGAAGATCCCAAGCTACTGATGCAATTAATAGCAGTGGCTATTCCCTAAGTAAACTTGATTAATAGCAGTTAATGGAATTCTCCTCCAAGAACTTATCCAATCCTTTTTTAAACACATCTACACTAACTGCACTAACCACATCCTCTGGCAACAAATTCCAGAGCTTAATTGTGCCAAAGGTCTCTGGTGGTCCAGCGGGGGTCCGGGAGTGATCTCGCTGTCGGCTGCCAGTAATCAAAATGGTGCCGATAGCCTTTGCCCTTACTATGTCACAGGGGCTACCAATGCCATTGGGCAGCCCTGTCATATGGTAGGAGCACAAGATGGCTTCGGCCATCCATTGCTCCTACCATGTGACAGGGGCTGACCAATGGCACCGGTAGTCCCTGTGACATAGTAGGTCAAAGGCTATCGGCACCATTTTGATGCGAGGCAGGCCCGATAGCCCGATGGCATGAAGGGAGAAATCGCTCCCGGGACCCCGCTGGACCACCAGGGATGTTAGTAAGTCTTGGGGAGGGATCGGGATGGTGGGGGGTGGGGGGGTTGTATTTAATGTATTATAGTAAATTTTAATGCTTGGGGTGGGTTTTTTTGAGCTTCGTTTTCCTGCATCGTTTTTTGGGCCCATTTCATTTTTCCCCATTTAGTTTTTATTAGTTTTTCCAAAAAACTAACCGAGGAAAAACGAACTTTACTCCGAAGCATCCGACTCAAAAAATGACCCGGTAGAAAAAACCGAAGCTCATCTCTAGGTAAGACCACACTTTGAATACTGTATGCAGTTCTGGTCACCATATCTAAAAAAGGATATAGCTGCACTGGAGAAAGTGCAGAGAAGGGTGACCAAAATGATAAGGGGTATGGAACGGCTGCCCTATGAGGAAAGGCTAAAAAGTTAGGGCTGATCAGTTTGGAGAAGAGACAACTGAGGGGGGATATGATAGAAGTCTACAAAATCATGAAAGGACTTGAACAAGTTAATGTAAATCGGTTATTTACTCTCTCAGATAATAGAAGGACCAGGGGACACTCCATGAAGTTAGCAAGTAGCTCATATAAAACAAACCGAAGAAAATTCTTTTTCACTCAGTGCATAGTTAAGCTCTGGAATTCATTGCCAGAGGATGGGGTTACAGCAGTTTGTGTAACTGGGTTTAAAAAAGGTTTGGATAAGTTCCTAGAGGATAAATCCACAAACTGCTAGGACAGTAATTAATAAGCAATAGTAGCTTGTGATCTATCTAATGTATGGGTACTTGCCAGGTACTTATGACTTGGCTTTGCCACTGTTGGAAACAGGATACTGGGCTTGATGGACTCTTGGTCTGACCCAGTATGGCATATATTATGGGCCGGATTTTAAAAGGGGTACGCGCGTAACCCTTTAAAAATGCCCCTGTGCTCTGAGCCTATTTTGCATAGGCTTCCAGCGCACGCAAAGCCCCAGGATGCGCGTAAGTCCCGGGGCTTTCCTGGGGGGGACGTGTCGGGGGCGTGTCGCGATCCGCTCACCATTGGGGGGCGTGGCGCAGCCGGCACGTCATCCGGGGGCGGCGCCGTGGCCTCCGGACCAGCCCCCAGACCGGAACATGGCGAGTGGCAGCCGGCCCGGAGCGCACAAAGTTACGCCTGCCTCGAGCAGGCATAACTTTCGCGACAGAGGTGGGGGGGGTTCAGATAGGGCCGGGGGGAGGCGGAATGAATGTTCCCTCCGAGGCCGCTCCGAAATCGGAGCGGCCTCGGAGGAAACGGGTAGTGCGCGCAAATGTGCATCCCCCCTTGCGCGCGCTGACCCCGGATTTTATAAGATACGCGCGGCTACGCACGTATCTTATAAAATCCAGCGTACTTTTGTTTGTGCCTGGTGCGCGAACAAAAGTACGCGCGCGCGTAGATTTATAAAATCTACCCCAGTGTTCTTATGTAAGCAGATTGTGAAAAATTGCAAGAGATCCTTGTGAAACTGGGAGACTGCTCATTCAAATGGCAGATGAAATTTAATGTGGACAAGTACAAAATGATGCACATGAGGAAAAATAATCCAAATTGTAGTTACACAATGTAAGGTTCTATATTAGGAGTTATCTCCCAGGAAAAGGATCTAGGTGTTATCCTAAACAATACTTGGCTCAGTTCTTCAGCAGCAATCATAAAAACTAACAGAATGCTTAACGGAGAATAGAATGGAAAATGTCATAATACCTATGTATCGCTCCATGCTGAGATCAAACCTAGAGGTCTGTTTACAATTTGGTCACATCTTAAAAAAGATAACTATAACTGAACTGGAAAAGGTACAGAGAAGGGTGACCAAAATGATAAAGGGGATGGAACAGCTCCCCTATGAGACAAAGGTAAAGAGATTAGGGATCTTTAGATTTGAGAAGAGATGGCTGAAGTGGATATGATAGAGGTCTACAAAATAATGAAAGGAATTGAACTGGTAAATGTGAATCAGTTATTTGATCTTTCAAAAACTACAAAGGCTAGGGGATACTCCATGAAGTTACTAATACATTTAAAACAAATGTGAGTAAATATTTTTTCATTTTATATGCAGATATTTTATTTATTTATTTACTTAATTGAATTTAGAAACCACTTTCCTGATTTAACTTTGACCCAAGTGGCAAGAGTTGCCCATGTGCATTACCACACATTACCCACTGCATTACCATACACTTTAGAGCAAAATTGCACAACTCTGATCCTCAAGAGTCAAACAGACCTGATTTTCAGGATACCTACAATAATATTCATTAGGAATATTTTCATATGTTTGGTTGTTTTGCCCAGAAAACCAAACAAGGATGAGCATTAGGCACTCGGAGAGTTCCTAAGTATATATTGCCTGATATATTTTGCTTTATCCATGAACCATAACATCCCTTTAATGTGGTGTATTAAAAAAAAAAAAAAAAAAGATTGCAACAATTACTGTGATAGATGGTTTGCTAATGTCCAGAACTTTATAGCATAGTTTGTACATTTATCTCAATAAAATTACCTTCACCTGGCTTGAGATGTCCTCTTTCACCACTTCATGCTCTATCAATATCTGTGCTTAGACAGTAATTGCATCAATCAAATGGAATTATAACATTCTCCATTGATGTGTATCAATCAATTTCAGGGAAGAGTGAAAGATCATATTCTAGCAACATGTATTAACAGCAAATAACCATGGCAAGAAAATGGAAGAAAAAGAATAAAACAACAATAGCAGTAATCTTCATGGAAAGAAATATTGCTATAAACAGAAAAAAAAGAAAACTAGAAGAAATGTAAACTATATCATTGCAACACATTACTGTCACTGTAAGTGCCTCTCAGTGATACATTTCTAATTAATGACTTCCATGACGCTAAGCCTTAAACTTGAATGATGAAGACAAATGAGTACCGTTCAGATCCAGATTGTTTTGCTATGGAAACAAGAGTTTTGTATCCAGGGACCACTGTGATACCCAGTGAAAAACCTGAAGACATCTCACACATGCCAATTAGCACCTGTCACAGCACGTACACTTTAACTGCAGATAGGAAACATTTTGCAAGCAAAACATTTTATAGCCTCACTGCTGTCCTACATCTTGCTACAGTGTAAGTTATTTATTCAACATGACATTATTTGGATATGTCCTTTCCTCTAATGCAGGTTATTGGCAGATATTATTGTAAGTGTGCAGAAATGCTCCTGTGGAATGACACTGGCAATTACGCAGGATATGTATTGCTAACTCCCAGCACAGTTCACCTGATTTATCCATCTCCATTAGTTTCTGCATGATGGAGAGAGATGGCACTCTTTGCTAATGACATAACGAAAAGGTCAAATGACGATTTAGTCTAGTTAAGAATCACATGGGGCAAATGTTTTGTGCATAGTTATGAAGATTTCAAAGAAAATCTTTTGAATTTCCTTACTGTGAATGTAAAACTCAACTGTACACAGTTTTTAATAATTGGCTTGTAGTGACAAAACTTAAGTTCTTCAATAAATTACTCCTCATTCCTGTTATGAAAAGGATGCACATTTCATTTCATACTTGCCTGTCACACTTTGCTGTATTGTAGTGTCTTTTTTATCGAACAAAGATCTTCCATTTCTGATAATATATTCTGACTATATATTTGCAACATTATCATTTTGTTTTATATTTCTGCTTCCAGATACATATTTTCATTAGCTTAATAATGCACTCCAGGGATATAAAGCTGTTAAGTAAGCAGCTTTATTATCATTAGGCTTCCATTTAGGTGTTTATAACTTATACATTTAGATGTCATTATGCAAAAGTGTTTGTCTGGATAATGTTTCAGTTACTTGGACTAAAACCTTGAATTGAAAAAGTTCCCCCAAATCACTGGCTCAGTTTACCTGGGGAACATTTTGTCTCAGTACAATTTAGCCAGCTAAACAGAGGAAAGAATGGGGGGGTGTTCTGAATGTGGGGCTTAATTTTAGCTGACTAGTGCCAATATTGAGTGCTACCTATCTGGTGGGAGAAAATATTGACCTCAGGTTACCCAGGTAGCTTTAGGTAAGCCCATTCAGCAGTAAATTTGCCCAGGTGAACCCCAATGAATTTCTCACTTAATGAAGCCCCTAAATTCCTGCTATCTGCACTGCTGAATATAAACTGCACAGATGCTCATTCTTAGCTACTGCTTTATGTAGAAATATAAAATCAGTGGGGTACATTTTTAAAAAAACAGCACGCACACATACTTTTGTTTGCGCAACCAGCACAAAAAAAAGTACGCCAGATTTTAAAAGATACGCACGTAGCCACGCTTATCTTTTAAAATCCGGGATCAGCACGCGCAAGGCTGCGCAAAATCGGCAGCCTGCGCGCGCCGAGCGGCACAGTCTGCCTCTGTTCCCTCCGAGGCCGCTCCGGAACTTTTTTTTTTGTCCCCCCCTACCTTTCCCTCCCTTTCCCTATCTAACCCACCCCCTGGCCCTACCTAAATCCCCCCCTACCTTGTTTGATGGAGTTAAGCCTGCCGCTGGCACGCGTAACTTGCACGTGCCGGCTGGCCAGGCCACGCCCACCGACCGCCCCAGACCAGGGACACGCCCACGGACACGCCCATGGACCGCAGACATGCCACCCGGACCGCCTATTTTAGCAAGCCCCAGGACTCACGCACATCCTGGGGTTTTGCACGCACCGGCGGCCTATGCAAAATAGGCGCACCGGCGCGCGAGTGCCCTGCGCACGTAAATCTGGCAGGATTTAATCCGGCAGGATTTACGTGCACAGGGCTTTTAAAATCTACCCCATCATGTTTTAGATTTTATTGGAGTTGATGGAAGAAGAAGAAGATGGAGGAGACTATAGATCCATTGGCCAATAAGAACTTGTGCAGCTGACTCATTACAGAAAAGGTGCAAAGAAAAGGCAGCAGGTCTAGAGCTGGCAATTGAAAGGGTGGATTGAAAAAGTACTGGAGGAACAGTGTTTTTCAGTTATATATCCAATAAGCAATGATTTTTCTGGTGTTTATCCAGTAACAATGATTTTTCTTTTTTATACTGGGGTGGGGGGAGGTGGTAACTGTGCTTATTGGTTAAAACCCACATACAAGTCCTAATTATAATTAACACTGTTATAGCTGAAAAATATTAAGGAACTTTAAAAGAGCAAATCCTTACCTGCTCAGAGATGTTTACAGCAAGACATCACAAGACTACAAAGCATAATATCAGTATTCACTCACTCTTGCTCTGAAATTAATGGATATGGCTGACACAGGGGACTTAAATGCACACCAAGATCAACTAGTCTATGGGGACTAGAAGAAATATTACTTATTGGTGCGCGAACAAAAGTATGCCCTCGCGCAAATTTATAAAATCTACCCCATAATTCAAGATAAGATTGCAACATGGAGCGATACAGAGGCATTATGATATTCTCTGTTTTATTTTCCATTCTTTTCCTAATAATTCCTAAAATTCCATTTGCTTTCTTGGTTGCTACTGCATACTGAAAATAAGACTTCAACTAATTATCAATGATTATGTCTAGATTGTGTAACTATAATTTGGGTTACTCTTCTCTAAGTGCATCACTTTGAACTTAACCCATTAAATTTAATTTCTCCTTTGCATGCCCGGTCTCCAAGATTTGCAAGGTCTTTTTGCAATTTCTTACAATTCTCTTATGATTTAACAATTTTGAATAATTGTGTGTCATTAGCAAATTTGATCACCTCTCTTGTTGTTCCCATTTCCAGGTCATTTATAAATATATTAAAAAGCAGTGGTCTCAGAACAGATCCCTGGAGCATTTCCACTATTCAGCTTTTTCCTTTGAGAAAACTTACCATTTAGCCCTACTCTCTGTTTTCTATCTTTTAATCAGTTATCAATCCACAATAGTAAACTGCTCCTTAACACATGACTTTTTAATTTTGTAAGAAGTCTCCCATGAGGGAATTTGTCAGATGTTTTCAGGAAATCCAGATTCATATCAATTGGCTCAACTTTATCCATATGTTTATTTATGCCTTCAAAATATGTAGTATCTATATTATGTGTCACTTCCTTTGGCTAAATCCATGTTGGTATTGCATTAGACTAAGTCTATTCTATATGTTCAGTAATTTTGTTCTTTATGAAAGAAACTATCATTTTGCCTGGCACAGACATCAGACACACTGGGGCGGATTTTAAAACCCCTGTGCGTGTAAATCCTCCCGGATTTATGCGTGCCGGCGGCCTATTTTGCATAGGCCGCCGGCGCGCGCAGAGCCCCGGGACGCGCGGAAGTCCCGGGGCTTCCTGAAAGGGGCATGTCGGGGGTGTCGCCGAATGATGCGGCGTTTGGGGGGCGTGATGCGGCGTTTGGGGGGCGTGACGCGGCGTTTGGAGGGCAGGCCCGGGGGCGTGGTGCTGGCCCGGGGGCATTCCGGGTGCGTGGTTTGCGCCCTCCGGAACAGCCCCCGGGTCGGGTCTTGGCGCACCAGCAGCCGGCAGGCGTAAATCCATGGATAAAGGTAGGGGGGGGGTTAGATAGGGCCGGGGGGGTGGGTTAGGTAGGGGAGGGGAAGGTGAGGGGAGGGGAGGGCGAAAGAAACTTCCCTCCGAGGCCGCTCCGATTTTGGAGCGGCCTCGGAGGGAACAGAGGCAGGCTGCGCGGCTCGGCGCACACAGGCTGCCCAAAATCGGCAGCCTTGCGCGCGCCGATACTGGATTTTATAAGATATGCGCGGCTACGCGCGTATCTTATAAAATCCAGCGTACTTTTGTTGGCGCTTGGTGCGCCAACAAAAGTACGCAATCGCGTTATTTTTTAAAATCTACCCTACTGGTCTGTAGTTTCCTTGATTACCCCGGATCCCTTTCTAAAAATTGGTGTTGCATTAGCAACCCTCCAGTCTTCAGGTACCATAGATGATTTTAATGATAGTTTACAAATTACCAATAGCAGGTCCACAATTTCATTTGTCAATTCTTTCAACATTCTGGGGATGTTTACCATCTGATTCAGGTGATTTGCTACTCTTCAGTTTGACATTTTCCCCTATTACATCTTCTAGGTACACTGAGATTTGTTTCCGTTCCTCTGAATTATCATCTTTGAATATTATTTCTGGCATGGGTATCTTTCTTACATCTTCCTCAAAGAAGACTGAAGCAAAGAATTCATTTAGTCTCTCTACTATGGCCTTGTCATCCCTAAGTGCTCATTTCACCCTTTGATCATCTAATGGTCCAACTGATTCCCTCACAGGCTTTTTACTTCAAATGTACCTGAAAAAAAATCATTATTTTGCTTTCACAGCAAGTTTCTTTTTAAAATTATTTCTTTGCCTTCCTTATCAATGCTTTGTATCTAACTTATTAGTGCTTGTATTCTTTCCTGTTTTCTTCATTCTGATCTTTTTTCCATTCCTTGAAAGATGTTCTTTTAGCTATTATAGCCTCTCTCACCTTGTGTTTTACCCATGCCAATAGTTGTTTAGCCATCCTTCCGCCTTTTCTAATGTGTGGAATACATCTGGTTTGGGCTTCCAACATATTTTTAAACAAGGTCAATGCCTGATATAAATTCTTAACCTTTGCAGTTGCTGCTTTCAGTTTTATCCTAATCATTTTTCTCATAGTCATCCTTTTGAAAATTAAATGCTGTCATAGTAACTTTTTTTTATTGTTCTTCCTCCAGTTATTAAGTCAAATGTGATCATGTTGTGATCACTATAGCCAATGGTTCCAACACTGTTACCTTTCATACCAAATCCTGTGTTCCACTAAGGACTAGGTCTAAAATAGAATAGTATCCCTCTTGTAGGTTCTGGTACCAGCTGCTCCATGAAGCATTTATTTCATCTAGGAACTCCACCTTTTTAGCATGTCCTAATGAGACGTAGAATCATTAATAATGGATGATTAAATTAGCTTCCCTAATTTCTTTTAACATTTCATTGTCTGTTCATTCTGACCAGGTGGACAATAATATAGGCCAACTGGCATTTATTCCCTTTTTCACCTGGAATTTCTACCCATAAGGATTCAACATTACATTTTGTTTCCTGCAGAACTTTTATTGTTTGACTCAATGCCCTCTTTAACATATAGTACCACCTCTCTACTAATTTGATCCATCCAATCATTTCAATATAATTTGTACCAGGTATCACAGTGTCCTATTGGTTTTGGTTATCCTCCTTCCATCAGGTCTCTGAGATGCCAATAATATCTCGCTCAGTGCAATATAATCTAACTCACCCATCGTATGTTTTTTGACTTCTAGCATTTGTATCCAGTCATTTCAAAGTATGTTTTTTGTTTGTATTAACAACATGCTTATCAGTTGACAAGGGTAATTTTGAATCTGTTTGCTCTCTCTGCTCTTTACTTAAAGGCACCTGGTACATTTTAGCATTTATTGCAACCTCTCTACTGGGATGCCCTAATTTCCCTGTTCTGTTAGTATCTTCCAAAGATACATCATTCCAAACCATGTGTTTCTGAGTGATTGTCAGCTTTTTCCCCCATTATCTAGTTTAAAAGCTGTGCTATTTCCTTTTTAAAGGTTCTACTCAGGTTAAACTGGAGTCCATCCTTTCAGAAAAGGCTCCCCTTCCCCAAAATGATGCTCAATTCCTAACAAACCTAAAACTCTCTTCCTGGCTCTATCATCTCATCCATGCACTGAGACTCTTCAGCTTTGCCTGCCTCTGGGATTGTACATGTGAAATAGGAAGCATGTAGGAATGCTAACCTTGAGATTATAGATTTTATCATTATATCTAAAATCCTAAAGTTGACTTTCAGAACCTCCCTCTTGCACTTTCTTATGTCATTGATGCCCACATGTGCCAAGACAGATGGTTCCTCCCCAGCACTATCTAAAATAATATCTTTTTGATGCAGGAGATCCACCACCTCTGCATTAGGCAGACAAGTTACCAAACAATTCTCACATCCAACAACCACCTAGCTATCTACATTCCTAATAATCAAATTATCAGCTACAACAGCCATCCTAACCATTCTGTCCTGGACACAGACATTACACTTGCACTTAACTCGTTAGAGTTGCCTGTATTTCCTTTATGTTCAACACAGAGACATTTCCTACTATTGAACTACTCAGTGTATGCACCTATAGGGAACTTGATTCACCAAATCCATCAATTGTAAAAATTACAGACAAAAGTTATCAATTTTGAAGAATGCACATATGCAAATGTTTATGCTGAAAGCATGGCTCAAACCCTATAAACAAACACCTTATATGTAGGTTCTTACACTGGTTTTTACTGACTCATGCAATATATTATCAACTTTATTAAAGCATACATGTAGGGGTAGATTTTCAGAGCCCTGCTCGCCTAAATCCGCCCAAAACCGGGCGGATTTAGGCGAGCAGGGCCCTGCGCGCCGGGAAGCCTATTTTACATAGGCCTCCCGGCGCGCGCAGAGCCCCGGGACTCGCGTAAGTCCCGGGTTCTCGGAGGGGGGCGTGTCGGGGGGCGGGCCCGGTCGTCGCGGCGTTCCGGGGGGCGTGTCGGCAGCGTTTTGGGGGCGGGTATGGGGCGTGGCTACGGCCCGGGGGCGTGGCCGCGCCCTCCGTACCCGCCCCCAGGTCGCGGCCCGGCGCGCAGCAGGCCCGCTGGCGCGCGGGGATTTACGTCTCCCTCCGGGAGGCGTAAATCCCCCGACAAAGGTAAGGGGGGGGGTGTAGACAGGGCCGGGCGGGTGGGTTAGGTAGGGGGAGGGAGGGGAAGGTGAGGGGAGGGCAAAGGAAAGTTCCCTCTAAGGCCGCTCCGATTTCGGAGCGGCCTTGGAGGGAACGGGGGGAGGCAGCGCGGCTCGGCGCGCGCAGGCTATACAAAATCGATAGCCTTGCGCGCGCCGATCCAGGATTTTAGCCGATACGCGCGACTACGCGCGTATCTACTAAAATCCAGCGTACTTTTGTTTGCGCCTGGAGCGCAAACAAAAGTAGGCTGTTCGCGCTTGTCTGAAAATCTACCCCGTAATGAGCACAGTATCTGTGGGCTCTTAGTAGAGATGTGTATTGTACTAGTAATTGTTTCAGGTTTCGTTTTTGTAGAACCGCGGGAAATTTCGTTTCCCGTAGTCCTGACCGGGTTTTTTTTTCAGCTGTCCTGATCCGAAAAAAAACAAAAAACACCCCGATCTTTCAGATTTAAATTATTTACAAACCCCCACCCTCCCAACCCCCACAAAACTTGCCTAAAGTCCCTGGTGGTCCAGCGGGGGGCCCGGGAGCGATCTCCCGCTCTCGGGTTGTCGGCTGCCATTGGCCATTGGCAGCCATTGGCCAGTCCCTGTCAAATGATAAGAGCATTGGACGGCTGGCGCCATCTTAAAAAATGCCCCTATCACATGGTAAGGGCAAAGGGCCATCGGCGCCATTTTGATTAGTGGCAGCCGACAGCCCGAGAGGGGAACATTGCTCCCGGGACCCCCCCCCCTGGACCTCCAGGGATTTTAGGCAAGTTTTGGGGGGGGAGGTCGGAAGGATGGGGGATTGTAAATAATTAGATCTGAAGAGTTGGGGTGGGTTTGGTTTTTTTTCCCCTGTGTGCCCTTTCTCCATCCCCCAAAATGACAAGAAAACCACACGAAATTTCGTGGGGTTTTCCTATAATTTTCAGAACCCCCTGAACCGCAATGAAATAGGAAATATCATCTATATTTCCTATTTCGTCTAAAACAAAGGCACGTCGCTAGCTCTTAGTGCTGTGGCGTGGTTGGCACAGCCTAGTGGATGAATCCACTAGACTGGGCCCACACCAACAGCTGGTAGATGTGCCCTATTGCGGGACAGACTGGAGCTTCATCTATACCAGCTGTCTTCTCTGCAGCTTGAGCCCTTGGGTTTTGGTGGTCAGCAGAGCGTAGGTGGATCCCAAGGGCAGTCTGGCAGATGAGAGTTTATTTATTTATTTAGATTTTTATATTCTGCTTTTCACACTTTTTTCAACACTTCAAAGCTGATTACATTCAGGTACTGTAGGTATTTCCCTCTCCCCAGAGGGCTTACAATCTAAGTTTGTACCTGAGGCAATGGAGGGTAAAGTGACTTGCCCAAGGTCACAAGGAGCAACAGTGGGACTTGAACGCTGGTCTCTTGGTTCATAGCCCACTGTTCTAACATTAGGTTACTCCTCCACTCATGAACAGATCAGTGTCAGGGCTGGCAGGAGATACCAAGACAGGCCAGGGCAGGCAAAGTCAAGCTAAGGTCAAATCCAGGCTGCAAGCAAGAAGTGGTCGAGTTCCAAGACAGAGTTCAGTACTGGGAGGTCAAGACAAAGGGAGCAGGACAGGAGGTGGATGAGGTAAGGATGAGGCAGGGATGGAACAATGCAGGGACTCAGGAACAAGGCAGGAAAGAAGACAACACACAAACTGAGGGCACTAGACACAACAGGAGACCTGTTGCTGAGGCATCTGCTGCTTCATTAAAGGAGCCTTAGTGGGGAGCCAGTGATGTCATCAAAGGCCACCAGGGCCGTTTTTCTGTCGTGGGCCCTTTAAGTATTTGGATCCAAAATTAAACAAAAATTCAGAATTTTTAACACAAATCTGTCAATAAAAGCAAAAAGGAATAACTGGAAAAATAAATCTTCAGGTATTGCATTCTATTCGGTAAAGCAGGCTTCATCTTTGTCAATCTTTAAAAATCTCACACAGAAAGAAAGGTTAATTCAATCCTTAAAATCAAATCACATCCCAAGGTACAAGCAACAAGATTTTTTTTTTAAATAAATAAAGGCAAGAAGAGCTATAAACAATTGAGCGTATTAGACACATCTCTATTTCTGAACAATTAAGGTGGGTAATACCTGTTTGAATTAATTTACACAGTTTAAAAGGAAGAAGAAATCTCTCTCTGTTCTAACACCACGATTTTAATTTCTCAAGCAAAAAGCAGAAATGTTTCCATTCCTTCACAGTTAGTCATAGATAATAGATCAGGCGAGAAGAAAGGAAGAAACTTAAGAAAACAGATTACTTCCCATCTCATATTTTTATAATCAAGTCTTACATCAGTTTGTATCAGATCTCAGTATAAAACAGCTGCAAACATATATATACATTTGAGACTTCGTTGCTGACCCTTACATAATGCACACTACAGCTATACAATTAACTATAATGCAAATTTTTATTGGTAAATTATCTAAGCACATACAAAATGAAAACATACATCTGCTTTAAAGCTAGTCTCATAGAAAGAAAAAGAAAATCTCTGTGTGCAGATTGCACAAAGAAAAGCAAAAACTTCAAGGCAATTATTGCCTATGTGGTGTTTCCTTCGACAGTGAAAGCAAATGATGCAAAATTTTACTGAGTTTTAAGGAGCTGGCTCAAGCTACTGATCAAGTGCAGGGCTATGGTTTAACATCTTATCAGGGATGCATACAGTGGCGGCATCCTCACTCCCTCTCTCTGCTGGATTATTTTCTCCACTCTCCCTGATGGTTTCTATATTCATGTCTCCCTTATCCTTATCAGAGGGGAATTTAGGTATACAATGGTCCTTAGGATTGCTATCTCATCATCTTTATCAAGTAACTGTTCAATTAAATGGGTAATTTCACACTGTAAAGCCTTATTCAGGGCACTAGTAACTTTTAGCCTCTCAAGTAAATCAGCCTCACACTCCTCATACTACTGTCTGTTGTCTGCCGATGGGGCAGAAGATAACGAAGAATATATTAATCTATCACAGACTGCTTCCTTCAGTTTTTCTGTCAAAGCACTAAGACATTCAGACCATGCTTTTACACTTTCTAGCAGCAGCTACATTAAGGCTTAGATTCTTTTGCAGATCCGGAGGATTACATTTCTTAACAAATGTGAAGTTGATAAATGTAATCCTCCGGATCTGCAAAAGAATTTAAGTCTGCCAAGACAATAGGACCCCATGGGTTCTTCCCACATGCTGATGCAGTCTTTAAAAGGTAGTTGTCCCCTGTTTCTGCTGTTACTTCTATCTTACTGTCTTTTTGACTCTTAACAAATGACACTTTTTGTGACCACATTATGCTGAATTTAAATACACACAACATTCTTTACTCAATATGTTTTCTTAACGTTCTATCCTGTATTCTGCAGAACACAAGAAAAATCATTAACACGTGCTATAAAATACCAAAACAAACAAATCTGGCCTTCACACTAAAAAATCAAGAAAGAGTCAAGTAGGATCATATAAACCTCAAACCTGAAATTATCCCACTTGTCGCCAAATGTTAAGGTTTTTGGAATGAGGTATTTGCCTTGAAGTCTGGATCACACAAAACAAAGAAAAATAATAACCCGAACTACTGCTTATGAGAAACTATGATAAGCTACATTTTTTGTATAATATATACACAAATAAACACTTATGAGACCATGTGGAAACAAATAAACTAACAGATACACAATACCAGAGACCCTGAATTTTTTTTCTCTCTGTTCATCTCTAGTCAGCAGTCCCATCCAGCATCTATATATTATATCCATTGCTGGAGCATGCTCAGAAGAGATCTCTTTGTCTATTAACTTTCCTGAAGTATTGCCAAGCTATTGATAAGAAAAATGTACTGCGGGTGTCTCTGGAAATGGTAGACTTCTTATCTTTATCACTGCTTCTAATTGCCATATTGTCCAGGCATTCTCTCACACACATGTGTGAGACCACTAGCTCTGCACTTTCTCTAAGCCTAACCAAAAACCAGCATATGTATCACTAATGTCGTGTTTCAGGTAAAAAGTAATCATTACTGTTAAATCCCTATAAAAAGGACCTGTCATAAGAACATAAGAAATTGCCATACTGGGTCAGACCAAGGATTCATCAAGCCCAAAATCCTGTTTCCAACAGTGGCCAAACCAGGCTACAAGTATCTGGGCAAGTACCCAAAATCTAAGTAGATCCCATGCTACTGATGCCAGTAATAGCAGAGGCTATTCCCTAAGTCAACGTGATTATTTATTTATTTAAAATCTTTTCTATACTGTCACTAAGTTATATACCATCGCAACGGTTTACATGTAGGCACATAAATTAAGGTAGGTGAGTGTGTACCTTAGTACATTCTAACATGTACCACAAAAGGTTTGGTTACAAAATCATTATAAGACAGTCAATTGTTTAATGATAAAGGTAATGACCAGTTGTACCTGAAAGGTACTATTCCCAGGTAAAATTCATATTCTCTGTGTTTTACACTTACGTTTGTTGTGAAATTATAATGCACATTTCTGAGAATAGTGCAATGTGCTGGTGCTCTTTTGCCTCTTCCTGTATATTTTCTATTCTCCGGTCTCTTTTAAAATGCTTGTTTAAAAAGCCTTGTTTTTAAACTTTTCTTAAAGGTTTTGAGATCTCTTTGCAATCTGATCTCTAGCATTGTGTTCCAACGTGTGGGGCCTGCTAAAGATAAAGCCCTATCTCTCACTTGGGTTAGTCTCACTGTTTTTACTGAAGGAATGGTTAAGAGAGTTTTGTATGCTGAGTGAAGGTTTCTGTTTGGGACGTGTACTCGTAATGCGGTGTTTAGCCAGTCCGATTTTTCATCATGTATTAGTTTATGTATGGTACATAAGGCTTTGTATTTTATTTTGTGCTCAATGGGTAGCCAATGTAGTTCTGCTAGTATTTCAGTTATGTGGTCCCTCCTTCTTTTTCCGGTTAATATTCTAGCTGCTGTGTTTTGAAGTATTTGAAGTGGCCTTAATGTTGTATTCGGGAGTCCTAGTAAAAGTGCATTACAGAAGTCAGTACTGGAGAAAATCAGCACCTGAAGTACTGTTCTGAAATCAGTTGGTGTTAGTAGGGGTTTTAGTTTTCTAAGGATCATGAATTTTACATAGCCTTCTTTTACTTTTAGAGATATGTGTTGTTTTAGATTGATTTCTGGGTCCATTATTTTTCCAAGGTTCCGTACTTTTTCAGCTAGGTCAATTTTCTGGTTGTTTTTGAGTATTATTGGAGTTTGAATGATTTCGATATTTTTTCAATCTAAGAGTAGAAATTCTGTTTTTTCGATGTTAATCACAAATTCCATTTGGTTTAGTAATTGTTTTATTATGTCTAGGTACATGTTAGCTAGGTTTAACGTTTTCTCTATTGTGTCCTCGATTGGTAGAATTAGTTGAATATCGTCTGCGTAAATGTAATGTAGGATTTCCAATCCTGCTAGTAGATGGCATAAGGGCAACATGTATATATTAAAAAGGGTTGCAGACAGGGCTGATCCCTGCGGTACTCCTGTTTTGAGATTGTATTATCAGAAAAAATCATTGTTGATCTGAACTTGAAAGAATCTGTTATCTAGGTATGAACTGAACCAATTTGTTTCGCTGTGTAGTCTAATTTCTTCTAATCTTTTTAGTAATATTTTATGGTTTACTGTGTTGAATGCTGCTGATAAGTCTAGCATGATTAGAATGTAATGTTTACCACTATCAAAACTTCTTAGAACGTTATCTCTTAGCAAGAGAAGTAGTGTTTCAGTACTGTAGTGCTTGTGAAATCCATGTTGTGACGGGTACAGTATGTTATGATTATCTAGGTGCTCAGCTAGCTGTTTCTTTACTGTTTTTTTCTATTAGTTTGGCTAGTAATGGAAGATTTGAGACTGGGCGGTAGTTGTTCAGGATCAAGGGGTCACTGTTTTTTTTTCTTTATGATTGGTTTAATAATTGCCCCTTTCAATATATCTGGCATTGTTCCTTCGTCTAGGGATAGGTTTATGGTCTTAGCTAGTGTTGGGGAGACTGTGATAGCTGTTTTTTTTAGGTCCATTGTTGGTATTCAGTTGATTATGTGTGGAGCCGGGTTTAGGTTTTTTAGCATGGATTCGACTTCCATCTTGGATATCTCAATAAATGACGACCATTGGTCAACGTCTCTTTTTTGCATTTTGATTTCTTGTTTGGTAGTTAGTATTAGGTAGTTTGGTTCTTAAGTTTGTAATTTTGTCACTGAAGAATTTGGCAATTTCATTACATTTTGATTCTGGTAGATTTTGAGGTGATTCTTGTTTGTCATTGGTGAGATTTGATGCTATTGAAAATAAGGTTCTTGAGTTGTTAGCAAACTTTTCTATTTTATTGCTATAGTATTCTTTTTTTACATTAAGGATTAGTTGTTTGTAGATAGCCAGATGTTTTCTGTATTTAGTTAGGGTTTCATTTGTTTTGTGTTTTCTCCAACTTTTTTCTATTGTCCTGAGAGTCCTTTTTGCATTTTTTTACTTTTTTGTTATGCCAGGGATTATTTGTTTTGATTCTTTTTTTCGTATTGATTTGATGGGGTTTATTTCATCACCTATTTTTTTGGTAGAGTCTAACCATGTTTCCATAGCAGAACTGCAGTTGTTGAAGTCAATATCTGTTAGTTTTTCTTCTAGTTTGTCTTTTACTTTTTCAAAATTATAAGGTGGTCGATACTTAAATTCTATGGATTTATAATTTTGTTTGACGTATGGTTTAAGGAGTTTGACGTTGGAATGAATTAGGAAATGGTCTGACCAGGGAATTTGCGTGTAATCAGTTTTAGAGTGTTCTAAACAGTTGTGGTTGATGAAGGTGAGATTGAGTGAATGTCCAGCTTTATGTGTTGGTTATTAGTGAGAAGTCTAATGCTGTCATAGTGTCTATTAGTGTCTGTCATGTATTTGATAGAGGGTGGATGTCCATGTGAAGATTAAAATCCTCTAGCACTATGGTAGGTTTAGAGATGTTTAAGTGTGTTGTGAGAAACTCGATTAGTGGTGAGATATTTAATTCTAGGAGGCTTGGTGGGCAGTAGATAAGGCATATTTGTATATTGTTAGTATCAAAAATAGCAATTTCATGATTTGGGGGGTGTTATTGGTATTGGTTTACATTTGAAGGTTTTTTCAATGATTAGCAAGAGTCCACCACCGCACTTGTTTATTCTAGGGACTGAAAACACCTCATAGTTTCTATGTGCTATTTTATTTTTTAGTACTACGTCTGATTTTTTTTTAACCACGATTCAGTTATGGCAACAAAGTTTGGTTTATTGTCATACAGTAAATCCATGATTGGGAATTTTTTTGCGACTGATTGTGCATTTACTAGGAGGAATGTTAACATTAGGAGGTTGTTTATGGCAGAGTTTTTTGAAATAGGTGTCCTTTTTATCTGTAAAAGGTTATTTTGTGATTTTTTCTATGTCTCCTTTGTTATATGTCTAGTTTTGTTCTATAAATAATTATTTCCATATTTACCTTTGTTCAAGCAAACAGTGATCAGTTGTTTAGTTGGCACTACTCTTTCCTTGTCCATGTTCCAAGTTGGCTAGTTTTGAATTGTGGCTTGTTCGAGCGTTCTTGGTTTTTCCGGGGTGTACGAAGGGGCGCGATGCCGGTGTGCGGTGCCTCCGGTTCCTCTCTGCGATTTAATTCCCACCTCTTGGCGCGCTTTCTGACGGTGACGTCAGCAGTGTCAGCCAAGGGGGAGGAGCGAGGCAGCACTTCTGGGGTCCTCAGGGGCGATGCGGGACGGCGTCTGAAATGAGAAAAAAAAGAAAAAGCAAAGAGAAAGAGAGAATCTGGTCCAGCAGGAGAGCAGGTAATACAGGGAGACACCACAAGGGAGATAGGGAGAGGGAGAAACGAAAAAGAAACAGGAGCCTTAGATATTACTCAGGCAGGTCAGGCAGGTCAGCAGCAGGGCAGTGCGCTGGTCACACAGCTGCCTCAGTTTCCTCTCTACGATTTAAATGCCCCCTCTTGGTGCACTTTCTGATGCAGTTAATGGACTTCTTCTCCAAAAACATATCCAAACCTTTTTTAAACCCAGCTGCACTAACTGCACTAAACACATCCTCTGGCAACAAATTCCAGAACTTAATTATGCATTGAGTGAAAAAGAAATTTCTCAGATTAGTTTTAAATGTGCTACTTGCTAACTTCATGGAGTGCTCCCTAGACCTTCTATTACCGAAAGAGTAAATAACCAATTCACAACTATCCATTCTAGACCTCCTATGATTTTAAAGACCTCTATCATATCCCCCCTCAGCCATCTCCAAGCTGAACAGTCCTAACCTCCTTAACCTCATAGGGAAGCTGTTCCATCCCATTTGCACTTCTGGTCACCCTTTTCTGTACCTACTCCAGTGCAACTATATCAATTTTGAAAAGCGGAGACCAGAGTCATATACAGTACTCAAGGTGCGGTCTTACCATGCAGCGATATAAAGGCATTAAGGTATTTACGTTTTATTAACTATTAAAGTTCCTAATAATTCTTTACCATTCTGTTTGCTTTTTTAACTGCCGCAGCACACTGAGCTGATGATTTCAATGTATTATCCACCAGGATGCCTAGATGTTTTTCCTGGGTGGTAACTCCTAATATGGAGCCTAACATCATGTAACTATTTCAAGGGTTATTTTTCCTTATGTGCAACACCTTGCACTTGCCCACATTAAATTTATCTGCCATTTGGATGCCCAATCTTCCAGTCTTTCAAGGTCCTCCTGTAATGTATCAAAATCCGCTTGTGATTTAACTACTAATTTTGTATCATCCACAAATTTGATAACCTCACTCATCATATTCATTTCCAGATCATTTTTATATATATTGAAAAGCACCGGTCCAAGTACAGATCCCTGAGGCTCTCCACTGTTTACTCTTTTCCACTGAGAAAATTGACCATTTAATCCTACTCTCTGTTTCCCATCTTTTAACCAGTTTGCAATCAATGAAAGGACATTGCTTCCTATCCCATGACTATCCCATGACTATTTTCAGAAGGCGTTTGACAAAGTTCCTCATGAGAGGCTTCTAGGAAAAGTAAAAAGTCATGGGATAGGTGGCGAGGTCCTTTCGTGGATTGCAAACTGGCTAAAAGACAGGAAACAGAGAGTAGGATTAAATGGGCAATTTTCTCAGTGGAAGGGAGTGGACAGTGGAGTGCCTCAGGGATCTGTATTGGGACCCTTACTGTTCAATATATTTATAAATGATCTGGAAAGAAATACGACGAGTGAGATAATCAAATTTGCAGATGACACAAAATTGTTCAGAGTAGTTAAATCACAAGCAGATTGTGATAAATTCCAGGAAGACCTTGTGAGACTGGAAAATTGGGCATCCAAATGGCAGATGAAATTTAATGTGGATAAGTGCAAGGTGATGCATATAGGGAAAAATAACCCATGCTATAATTACACGATGTTGGGTTCCATATTAGGTGCTACAACCCAAGAAAGAGATCTAGGTGTCATAGTGGATAACACATTGAAATTGTCGGTTCAGTGTGCTGCGGCAGTCAAAAAAGCAAACAGAATGTTGGGAATTATTAGAAAAGGAATGATGAATAAAACGGAAAATGTCATAATGCCTCTGTATCGCTCCATGGTGAGACCGCACCTTGAATACTGTGTACAATTCTGGTCGCCGCATCTCAAAAAAGATATAATTGCGATGGAGAAGGTACAGAGAAGGGCTACCAAAATGATAAGGGGAATGGAACAACTCCCCTATGAGGAAAGACTAAAGAGGTTAGGACTTTTCAGCTTGGAGAAAAGACGACTGAGGGGGGATATGATAGAGGTGTTTAAAATCATGAGAGGTCTAGAACGGGTAGATGTGAATCGGTTTATTTACTCTTTCGGATAGTAGAAAGACTAGGGGACACTCCATGAAGTTAGCATGGGGCACATTTAAAACTAATCGGAGAAAGTTCTTTTTTACTCAATGCACAATTAAACTCTGGAATTTGTTGCCAGAGAATGTGGTTCGTGCAGTTAGTATAGCTGTGTTTAAAAAAGGATTGGATAAGTTCTTGGAGGAGAAGTCCATTACCTGCTATTAAGTTCACTTAGAGAATAGCCACTGCCATTAGCAATAGTTACATGGAATAGACTTAGTTTTTGGGTACTTGCCAGGTTCTTATGGCCTGGATTGGCCACTGTTGGAAACAGGATGCTGGGCTTGATGGACCCTTGGTCTGACCCAGTATGGCATTTTCTTATGTTCTTATGTTCTTATTTAGTTTTTTTAGAAGCCTCTCATGAGGCACTTTGTCAAACACCTTCTGAAAATCCAAATACACTACATCTACTAGTTCACCTTTATCCACATGTTTATTGACCCCTCCCAAAAAATAAAGCAGATTTATGAATCAAGACTTCCCTTGAGTAAATCCATATTGATTGTGTTCCATTAAACCATGTGTTTCTATATTCTCTGTGATTTTGATCTTTAGAATATTTTCCATTATTTTCCCGACACTGAAGTCAGGCTTACTGATCTACAGTTTCCTGGATCACCCCGGAGCCCTTTTTAAATATTGGAGTTATATTGGCCACCTTCCACTTTTCAGAACCCTGGGATGCATACCATCCGGTCTAGGTGATTTGCTACTCTTTAGTTTGTCAGTCTGGCCTACTACATCTTCCAAGTTCACAGTAATTTGGTTCAGTTCACCTGACTCATCACCCTTGAAAACCATCTCCAGAACATGTATCTCCACAACATCCTCATTAGTAAACACAGAAATAAAGAATTAATTTAGTCTTTCTGCAATGGCCTTATCTTCCTTAAGTCTTATAACCCCTGACAGGTTTCTTGCTTCGGAAATATTTTAAAAAGTTTTTATTATGAGTTTTTGCCTCTACAGCCAATTTTATTTCAAATTCTCTCTTAGCCTGCCTTATCAATGTTTTACACTTAACTTTATTAATTTATTTATCGAGTTTTATATACCGTCGTTCGGTTTCGCCTTCACAACGGTTTACATGTCCTAACTTGACAATGGTTATACTTTTTCCTATTTTCTACAGATGGATCATTCTTCCAATTTTTGAAGGACGTTCTTTGGCTAAAATAGTCTCTTTCATCTCACCTTTTAACCATGCCGGTAATCGTTTGCCTTCCTCCCATCGTTCTTAGTGCATGGAATACATCTGTACTGCACTTCTACGAGTGTTGTACACTTTTAACCTTTGCAGCTGCACCTTTCAATTCTTTTCTATTTTCCTCATTTTATCAAAGTTTCCCTT
This sequence comes from Rhinatrema bivittatum, assembly GCF_901001135.1. Taxonomy (NCBI): domain Eukaryota; kingdom Metazoa; phylum Chordata; class Amphibia; order Gymnophiona; family Rhinatrematidae; genus Rhinatrema; species Rhinatrema bivittatum. The sequence continues at coordinate 49,368 of NW_021821126.1, read as the reverse complement.
TTAAAAATTTATTGTTAGAGCTGTAGATTTACATATTGTGCTCCTTCCAATCATTAGTTCAAATTTGTTCATGTTATGATCACTACTGCCAAGTGGCCCCACCACCGTTACCTCTCTTACCAAATCCTGTGTTCTACTTAGAATTAAATCTAAAATAGGTCACTCTCTCATTGGTTCCTGAAGCAATTGCTCCATGAAGCAGTTCATTATTCCATCCAGGAATTTTATGTCTCTAGCATGTCCTGATGTTACATTTACCCGGTCAATATTGGGATATTTGAAATCTCCTATTATTACTGCACTGCCAAATTGGTTAACTTCCCTGATCTCTCTTAGGATTTCATCATCTGTCTGATCATTTTAGCCAGGTGAACGATAGTATACTCTTATATCTATACTCTTACCCAACACACATGGGATTTCTACCCATATAGACTGTACTGAGCATTTAGGGGCAGATTTTAAAAGCCCTATGTGCATAAATCCAGCTGGATTTACGCACGCAGGGGAGTTACGTGCACCGAGCCTATTTTGCATAGGCCCGGCGATGCGCACAAGCCCCGGGACTCGCGTATGTCCCGTGGCTTGAAAAAAGGGGCGGGGTGTGGGCGGTCTGGGGCGTGGCAGGGGCATGGCCAGAGGCCTTCGTACTAAGCCTGCCCAGAGGCAGGTGCAACTTCTAAAATAAATGTCAGGGGGAGGATAAGGTGGGGGGGGCGGAAGGATAGTTCCCTCTGAGGCTGTTCCGATTTCGGAGCGGCCTCGGAGGGAACAGGGAAAGCCATCGGGGCTCCCCTAGGGCTCGGCGCGTGCAAGGTGCACAAGTGTGCACCCCCTTGTGCGCACAGACCCCAAATTTTATAACATGTGCGCGGCTGCACGCGCATGTTATAAAATCGGGCGTAGATACTAAAATATGGTACTAAGTCTCTTGTATGATTTTTATCCTGTTATACTCTATACCTTCCCAGACATAAAGTGCTACACCCCCACAAAGTTGATCCTATCATTGCGATATAATTTGTACCCTGATATAGCTCTGTCCCATTGGTTATCTTCCTTCCACCAGGTCTCCGAGGTGCCAATTATGTCTATCTCATCAGTCATTGCTATACATTCTAATTTTCCCATCTTACTTCTTAGACTATTGGCATAAAGATTTCAAAATGTGTCTCTTATTTCTATTAACAACCTTCTTTTCAGCTGATATGGATAATTTGGGATTGTTTAGCTTAGGTGATTCTTTACTGATAGGCACATGGGCTACTTTTGCATTTATTGGAACCTCTCTGTTGGGATGCCCCAACTCTCCTTTTCATTGATATCCTTCAAGAATACATTCCTCTGAACCATGCACTGCTGAATGACTGTTGGCTTTCCCCATTCTTCTAGTTTAAAAGCTGCTCTATCTCCTTTTTAAAAGTTAGTGCCAGCAGCCTGGGTCCATTTTGGATAAGGTGGAGCCCGTCGTTTCAGAAAAAACTCCCTCTTCCCCAAAAGGTTGTCCAATTCCTTAAAAAACTGAATATCTCTTCCCTGCACCATCATTTCATCCATGTATTGAGACTTCAGAGCTCTGCCTGCCTCTGGGGACCTGCACATGGAACAGAGAACATGTCAGAGAATGCCACATTGGAGTTTCTGAATTTCAGCTTTCTACCTAAAATCCTAAATTTGGCTTCCAGAACCTCCCTCCCAAATTTTCTTATGTTATTGGTGCTCACATGTACCAAGACAGCCAGTACATGCAAGGTCTGCCACCTTCGCACCAAGCAGGCAAGTTACCAGGCAGTCCTCAAGACCATCAGCCAGCCAGCTATCTACATTTCTAATAATCAAATTTCCAACTATGATGGCTGCCCTAAGCTTTCCCTACTGGGCAGTAGCCCTGGGACGCTTTCCCTCAGTGCGAGAGAACAACACATCACCTGGAGAGCAGGTCCTTGCTCCAGGATCACTTCCTGCTACACCAAATAATGCTCTCCAGCTATAATCTGTCTTTAATCTACTTCTTAATAGAGAAGTTTAATAAAACTAATCTGAGTATATGCCAGGTGTTTCAACTCTCAGCACTTGCCAAAATTACTTGTGCTGTGCTTCAGAGTCAAGATTTAACTCTTAATCTACTAGCTGGCTTCAAGTAAGTGGTGTTCCTTTGCTTTTAATTAAGTCATGTTTCCATTTTGTCTATATGCTTGTGACCTTGAAGCTTGCAGACTTCAAGTTAGAGAAAAAGGGAGGGCTCTGTAGTCTGTAAGGTGTTATAAAATTGGGCTGCTTCTAGGAAAGGAGGAGTGGAGGGGGAGAATAGAGAGTTCCTAACAACCCACGAGCCTGTAATTTCTTTAAGCAGTACTGTCTGTCTGTGTTATCTCTTCAGAACCTTCCAACAAGTTATGTGCTGACCTTGTACACAATAATGGAGTCTTAAGTTGTACTTTCTGTCTCTAATATCCTACTTCTACATTCTCTCTATCTTAACTAATTCATTCTAGAGGAAAAAATGGGGGCTGAGGAAGAACTGTATTTTCTCTCTCATATGGGACTAAATTAACTCTTTATGCTTCTTTTACTACTTAATACAAAGTAGCAGGCAATTGGATGTGCACGTGCCTAAGGGGAACCAAGAAGAGTCCAGCACAGTGGCAGTGGCAGTCCTGGCAGTGGTCATCACTGGGCATCGAGCAGTCTGTGAAGTGATGTTGGCAGCTTCGGGGCGAGTGATGCTTTTATTGTATTTATTTATCCGTTTATATCTCATACTCTCCGAAAATTGAGGCAGATTACAAGTTTAAAATTTCCCAGAAAAACACAAAAAAAGTTTCATAAAATGAAAATAAAACTTAAAAAATGAGAATGGAATTTGGCATTTTAGTACAAAGTCAAAAATTAAGAGAAAACTTCATGGAAGACAAATATCTTCAAGTCTTTTTTTAAAAATGTTCAGATCAGTGAGGGATCTTAGATTTTTAGGGAGAAAATTCCATATGATCATGTGTAATTAGCCTGCTCAGACCATTATGTCATCATAATGTCAAAGAAAAGGCAAGAAGCCAAACATGTCTTCACTGGTCACCTTTCAATGATCAATATAATTAATTTGAATAAGGTACAAATTGCTTATGCAGCCCTAGTCCATAGCTCTCAATAAGAAAATATGACAATGACAGGAAAAAAAATATCATGTCTGGTTGGAAATTTATTTTTATATTTAAAATGAAGTAGCCAAGACTGTTAATAAAAGAGATCAAGAAGTGTGTAGAAGGAAAAAAAATAGATCTTTTGTATGTTGAATACATTGCTATACCCTCAATCCCTTGCTATGCCTTTACCTAATAATTTCCTTTTGTTTAGAACAGTCAGATGAATCCAGAACAAGTGGGTTATGCAGCTCTACCAGAAGATGGAGACGGAGCAAACTGATGTCACAGTATATATACCCCTGCAGTGACATCAGCTTGCCGGAATTTTCTTCAAAAGCAACTGTGGACAGGATTGCAAAAAACTTGATTAAAAACAGATAACCCTTTCAATACTCAGCCAACAGGCAACACTGAGCTCAGACAAGAATGTAATAATAGATATTATAATATAATATGTTATTTTATATAATAACATATCTATTGTGGTGTTATCCTAGAATGTGATTGTGAACACATAGTATGTGATTGTTGGAAAAGAATATGAATGCTTATATTGTAAACCGTTGTGCTCTTCATTTGTAACAATGGTTTATAAAATGCCTAAATAAAATAAAATAAATAAAAACGCTAATCTAGAGACTGTAGTAACACTTACCAGTAATCCCTGTAACATGTAAGCACACAGGAAGATCAATATACAACCATTTGGCAGCTAAGGGAGGGAAGCTGGATTCATCTGACTGTCCCAAAGAGAAGGAAATTATCAGGTAAGTAGTAATTTTTCATTTCTTAGTGTCCAGTCAGATGAATCCAGAACAACTGGGATGTACTCAAGCTACTCCCGAAAAGGGTACAGAGGTAAGTGTGCAGTCACTACAGCGTTGCTTATCATGGATGCACAGACTACAAGGCCTGACTGTGCATCCAAAAACTGGGGGCACAACCTGGACGCACAGCTAGATGCCCACACCGGACCAACAATCCTGTAGAGGGCATCTTTAGCAAGTGTGCAAAATGCTGTTGCAGCCTACCACATGGCATGCGGTGAAAATTCTCAGCGTGGGTCCTAGCCTAAGGGGGCTGCTCAACCTGCCAGGCTGGCCTCGTTCCTTGACCTCCCACGCAGTGGGACGAACGTCGAATGGCACGCCAAGCACGGAGACTGGGTGAGAAGGAAACCATGCACAACAAAAAAACCTCCTTCTAAGTCTCTGTATAATCTTTTTATTTTTTTTTTTAACTTACCGGAGCTCAGCCTTACTTGGTTGAATACAGAACTGATCTCCGGTTGTGGGGGGAGAGGGCATGTGCCGTCACCTCCGCACTCAGCTTCCTGTACCTGCCTTTCAGCTGCTCAAGCAGCTACGTCAATGCCTGCTAAAAAACCAGCTAACAGACCAAGGCACTCGTCTGAGGGACCATGGAAATCACCTCAGGAATTCTCAACTGTGGGAGGGATCATTTGGATTCAGTGCAGGAGAGCAGGGCAAATGTATTTCCTTAATTCTCCTTTCCTTTAAAATAAAGCAATCCCAAGTGGAGGTATACATGTCCACCATCTGCGGGAGATGGAGAATACTGGCAGGGGTCTGATATCACTGCAGGGGTATATATATACTGTGATGTCAATTTACTCCATCTCCATCTGCTAGTAGAGGTCCATAAACCATTTGTTCTGGATTTATCTGACTGTATGCTAAGAAATGTACATTAAGGAAAACCATTTCTTTCAGAAATTACACACATTGGGTCCCACAGCTCTAAGGCTTCAATATCCATCTCAGCAATCCTAATATGTACTTATAGCTATACAATTTGAAATGAAAAGCTAATTATCCATAATAGATAGGTGTTAGGAATACAGAGATAAGGGAAAAGTAGTCAACTGGATAGGCTTCCCTTCATCAGGTTTACATCTCAGGAAGGAAGAGACCCATAGCAGAGACACACTTTGGCATCTCTTCTCTTTTATCCACAGTGCAACCATATTAGATGTACTGGGGAAATCAATGCAACAATAGCATCTACAAAAAGTAGTTCCATACATCTGAACACAGAGGACAACCTATTGTCACTTAAATCTCGCTTCACTGTTGAGTAGGACACACTAGGAATGCACTCTTTTAACTTCAGTTTTTCATGAGTTGGTATGGCATTTCACATTCTCCAGCCTTATGTTTGATGTCAGCCAGAAAAAATGTTTTAAAAATTCACAAATTAACATAAATGTCATTTAATCACATGCATGTATATCTAACATTATTTAGGATGTGCATGGAAAAAAAATGTTGCTCAGTTTGTTTATTTGGTTAATTTAGTTCATTTATTCATTTCATTTTTTTCTACTGATAATTTGTTTCTTCTTCTACCACTACTATTTATCATTTCCATAGCATTCACTACTTGACCTATGCACAAAAACACATAAAATATAGTCCCAGATCATTAGAGCTTAGAATATAATCAAGACAAGCATACACAAAAAAAGAGACTTTGGGAATTGCATTTATTATGAAAATGATTCAAAATCGATAGTTTGTGAGTGAGATAACTAGAGTTAAGATTTTAAAACAGTTTCAAAAAGGTGGTTTTTAGCCTGGATTTGAATAAGGCCGGAGACAGAGCATGATATTCCAGCTCAGGAAGTCTGTTCCAATGCTGCTGCAAAGTGGAAAGCATGACGTTAGTAGAGATGTGCATTTGTCTATCACGAATTAGGCAATTTCAACAAAATTGCCCAATTCGTCCTGGTTTGGGGGACCCGAACCCAGACACGGATTTTCCCCGAACTACGAGAAAAACTTGTTGTTCGGGTTAGCACAAGAGGGAAGGGCACCTTTATTTAAAAAAAAAAAAAAAAAAACCAATCCGTACAATTTAGTTTATTACAACCCCCCACCGTCCGGACCCCCCCAAAACTTGCCTAAAATCCATGGTGGTCCAGCGGGGGTCCCAGGAGCGATCTCCCGCACTCGGGCCATCGGCTGCCAGGAAACAAAATGGCACCGGTGGCCCTTTGCCCTTACCATGTGACAGGGGCTACCGGTGCCATTGGTCGACCCCTGTCACATGGAAGGAGCAATGGATGGCCGGTGCCATCTTGTGCGCCTACCATGTGACAGGGTCCGACCAATGGCACCGGTAGCCCCTGTGACATAGTAAGGGCAAAGGCTATCGGCACCATTTTGAATACTGGCAGCCGACAGCGCGAGTGTAGGATATGGCTCCAGGACCCGTGCTGGACCACCACGGATTTTAGGGAAGTTTTGGGGGGGGGTCCGGAGGGTGGGGGGTTGTAATAAACTAAATTGTAAGGGTTGGGGTGGGTTTTTCATTTTTGAAGAAAATCGCCGAAGAAAAAAAAACCCAACCCGTTGGAAAACGAAGTTTTATACGGGTTGCCCAAGCCGAAATGCAAAAACTAAACACATCTCTAGAAGTTAGGAGTTGGCAGTCTGAACTGGTGGTGGTGGAGAAGGTAACAGTGGTTTACCGAATCAGGGGAATTCATGAGGAGAGGTATAGGGAAATATACGAGAGGAGAGGTAGTAGTGAGCTGCCGAGTAGTCTTTTGTAGGTAGGAGTTTGAACTGTATGCGAAAATGGATAGGAAGCCAATGCAGTGACTTAAGAAGATAGTGCCAATGTTGCTTCACACATATAACTTAAGTCATACAGCTGAATTTTGGATAGCTCATAGTATAGAGAGCTGGTTTAGTGGGAGACCTGTGAGGAACAGATTTCAGTGGTTTAAGCTGAAAAAGTGATGAGAATGGATAAATGTATTGGTAGTGAAGTGATATTTAACTCCAGCCCTTGAGTGTCCAACAGGTTGTGTTTGCAGGATACCCCTAATGAATATGCATGAGATAGATTTCCAAGCAGTGTACATGCAAACTTACTTCATAAATATTTGTTAGGAATACTCTGAAAACTTGACCTGTTTGTGGCCCTCAAGAACTGGAAGTGAATGGTACTATGGTAGCTATTCAAAAAGGAAGAGATGGACTTTGGTGATGAGAGAGAGAAAGAAATGACACATTATAGCAGTGTTTTGGATGTGTGTAGATAAGGAGAAAGAGAAGATGAAAATGACCTAAGGTTACAAGATGAGGGGAATGGGAGGATGACAATATTATCCACAGAAACGGAAGAAGGAGGAAGATGAAAAGTGGGTATAGGGTAAAAGACAAGGAATTCTATTTTGGCATGTTGCGTTTAAGGTGGCAGTGGGACATCTAAGTAAGAATGTCAGGCGATCTGGCTGAGATTTGGGACTGGATTTCTGATAAAATTTTGGGTATAGAAAGACATATCTGAGAGTCATTAGCATAAAGTGGTAATGAAAGCCATGGAAGGAGATTAGAGCAAAAGGGTATTAGTATAGAGGCAGAAGAGAAGAAGGCCCAGGACATACCACCAAGGCACACCAATTGATAAAAGGATCACAGTACATGATGATCCAGTAGAGGACAGACTAAAAGTGCCATGGGAGAGATAAGAAGAGAATAAAGTCAGAACAGAGTCCTGAAATCCAGGTGATCAACATGGTGAAAAGGAGTGGATAGAATAAAGATGATAAAAATCAAGTAAAGGCCCATAGGTTTAGCCATAAGTGGGTCATTAGAGACTTTTGGCAAGAGTGGTTTCTGTGGAATGTAGAGAGTGAAAATCAGACTGGGGGAGATCAAGAATGGCTTGATGAAAGAAAGTCAAGACAGCAAAGGTGACAGCATATTAAGTAGCTTGGATATTAAAGGGAGGAATCAGATATGACAATAGTTAGCGGGATAGGTAGGTCCAGCGAGGGCTTTTTGAGGAGTGGAGTAATCACAGCATGTTTGAAGGCAAGGGAACAGTAGCAGCAGAAAGTGATAGATTGAGGATGTTTCAAATGGAAGGGAGCTTGGAGGAAGAGAGAAGATGGGCAATTCTTCCACTGTGATTTCAGAAAAGGCGGGGGGGGGGGGGGGGGGGGGAGGGGGAGTTAGCGGTGTCCTGGTTGAGAACTCAAGATTAATTTTGTGAACTTTTTTCATGGATGTAGTCAGCCATAGTCTGGGCAGAAAGTGAACTAGAGGACTAGAGGAGACAGGTTAAGGAGGGAAATGAGTGTGAAACAGGAAGGCAAGTAATGGAGGAAGAATAGTTTGTCAGATGGACATAGTAGTCATACTTGGCAAGTGTAATAGCAGACTGAAAGGAGGTCAGCATGAATTTGAAATGTATGAAGTCAGCAGAGACAGGGGATTTTAGCCAAAGATGCTCTGCAGCAGACTGACTTTAGGAGGGTGTAGGACCCAGGGCAAATCAACTGCAGTGGGGCCCTTGATCACTGAAATTATATTACTGGGAATAGGGCTACTATAGTGGTGCAGGGCCCTCCACAGAGTGCTTTCCAGGGCAGTTACCCCTATTTGTCACCCTCTCCCTAACGATGGCCCTGCTGTTCAGTGCAAAGGAAAATTGGAAGCAAATTCTGGAGGTGAGCTAAGGATGAGTTTTGGTGCACTAGGGAGGGACAAGAGAGTCTAAAGCATAGGAGAGTATAGTGTTGTAGGAAGAAACTGTTATGGTCACCGGCCGCGGCGGTCCGCGGCCGGGACCGACCATCATGGCCGCCAGTCGTGGTAGTCCGCGACCGGGGGAAGTGCCTACCTGCGGGGTCCGACGATCCCCCAAGCTCCGGCAGACATGGGCAGTCCTCACCCGCACTCTCTTCAAGGCCGTTGCCGCTGACAGCGTCCGGCCGCATGGTTCCTCATTAGCTGGGTTGGCTCCGCCCCCCTCCGGGGACAACTAGGGCCACGTGCGCGGCTGGCTGCTAAATTTAAAGGAACCACGACAGGAAGTTGTCGTGGTTCCTCCTCTGGATTCCTTCCTGTTTTCTGGGTATTTAAGGCAAGGTCTGCTCCTGGCGTCGGCCGTACGGCATCACGGTTCGACTGCAGGAGGTCGTTCCGGACCCCCGCTGGACTTTTGGCAAGTCTTGTGGGGGTCAGGAGGCCCCCCCAAGCTGGCCAAAAGTCCCTGGGGGTCCAGCAGCGATCTTCTACCGCGAATCGTTTTTCCTTACGGAAAAACGATTCGCGTGCAGGAAGTCATTCCCGGACCCCCGCTGGACTTTTGGCAAGTCTTGTGGGGGTCAGGAGGCCCCCCCAAGCTGGCCAAAAGTCCCTGGGGGTCCGGGAGCGATCTCCTGCCGTCGGGGGACAAAAAAACAAAATGGCGCCGGCGCTACCTTTGCCCTGTCATATGACAGGTCAAAGGTAGCGCCGGCGCCATTTCTACAACGCACGGAGGTCCGAGAGAAAGAGATCATACCGGGACCCTTCCTCTGGACCCCAGGTAATTTAAGGCATTTGGGGGGGTTCGGGAGGGTGGGAGATTTATTGTAAAGGGTCGGGGTGGGTTTTAGGCTTGTTTTAGTGTGCCGGTTTTCCCGCCCTTCCCCCCCACTGGACCCCAGGTAATTTAAGGCATTTTGGGGGGGTTCGGGAGGGTGGGGGATTTATTTTAAAGGGTCGGGTGGGTTTTAGGGATGTTTTAGTGTGCCGGTTTTCGATTTACACGATTTAAACGATATTTAAAAACCCCAAACTGAGACGATCCGATTCCCTCCCCCTCCCAGCCGAAATCGATCGTTAAGACGATCGACCACACGATTCACATCTCTATTGAATATAGCTGGTTACCCATTTAGATGGATAACTTTTCAATTTTCCATTTAAATGGCTTTTGAATATCGACCGCTTAGTGTCTTTACCTCTGTGGATGTTTCCCTCAGGGCAGCGGCTTTGAACTTGCTTATCCTCCATGGGGTAGAAATGATAAGTTTCCCAGTGTTAACTGGGTTATCCTATGTGTAGATACCCCTTTCCCCACAGCACCTGAGATCCACGAGTACTCCCGATTCCCAACCTGTGTCTTGTGTCCTCAGGGTGGAAACTCGGTTGGGGGTCTCCAGATGTCCTTCAATCCTCTTCACATGGATAGGAGGGAATCTTCCTTGAGAAAATGTTTTTATTGGAAAGAGTTCTTAAACATCTAGCTCTGGGCAAGAAAGGAGGCAGCAAAATCTTCCTCACCAATTCAGGAAAACAAAAATAAGCTTGGGAAGTAAACAAACAATCTTCTCTCTTCCCTCTGATGGTTACTGCAGCCTCCTCTCACATTGGGCAAAGAGGTAAACATTTCCCTCCTGCACTCTTGGAGGGAGTTTCAACTTCCCACAAGGCACAGATATGAAAGAAAAGAAAACTCCAAAACTTAGAAAAAGGGCACAACGTCTTTCTGTGCCTCTCTTTCCTCCAGTCTCTAACCAAGACCTGGCAGGGGAGTGTCTCTCCCTCTCTTATTCAGGCAGGGGGCCTAAACTTGGAGAGCACAATTTTACAGCTCCTTCTCCTTCCAAAACCAAATCTACTCTACCATAGGCTAACCCCCCATTACCGGACTGGGATTTTATTTGTTTATTTATTTACAATTATGTATATACTGTCCTTCAATATAGATCAGGGTTGTTTACAATTCATAATACATAACATTAATAAATCAAAATTATTAGAGTAAAATAAAATAAATAAAATAATACATAAGACATATATTCTTCAACACTTTGTCATACTCTCATTCAGGTATAACAGTATGAGAGAGTGCATGCGTGTGTGTGTGGGTGAAAGAGAATGAACAACTGTGTTAATGTGTGTATGGGGAAGAGAAAGTTTGTGTAACATCTCCCTCTCCCCGCCACACCCCACTTCCCTAGGACAATCTCAGGGTGACTGGAAATCAAAAGTTCCCAGGTATGGAGAACAGAGGATTTTTTTTTAATCCTTATTAGAATGGTGCTGTGCATCCCATCTTGTAGGCACATCCCTCATTCGAGACCATTTTGACAAAAGAATGGCAAGTAAAATAAAAGAATAAGCTCTGGCAGCTACAGCTAGATGAACAAAGCATAGGCTGTCTGGGTAGGCACCAACAGCTGAGCAGCATACACTTTAGCACTGTCCAGCTGTTCAGGAAAAAAAAAAAAAAAACCCCAGTGATAACAGCTAGACAAAACCACATGGAAACAGCAATAGAATATCATGGCCACCAGAAATATAAGTTAACTCTTTTTCCACCTCAGGCCAGTGAGTTAACCTGAAAATTCAGTGCTTGAAGTTGGAAGGATAATGATCAAAATGGCCTTAAAAGCATGATAGGCATTGGGCATTCCAACTTGGGTACAATCTCGCATGCATGACCATTTGGGTAAGGCGTGCCAAGTGAAATCGAAGGGTAAGCTCTCTAGAAGAAGCAGCTACAGCTATTAGGGATGCACAGCAACAAAGTGTGTACTGTTTGGCTATAGGTACCAGCCCTAGAGATCTTACCCTTTGATTTCACCTGGCATGCCTTGCCCAAATGGTCTTGCATGTGAGATTGTGCCCAGGTTGGCATACCCAGTGCCAATCTTGCCAGCAAGGTCATTTGGGTCATACTCCTTATAACTTCAAGCACTTATGTCCTTACTCCTGTTTTAAAGCACTTTTCTGCATTAGTGCAGATTTTTCAGGGTAACTCACATTTTAGCACTCTTTTTTCATTTAGCGCACCTTTTAAACTCCTGTTTTATTTGCATCCCATTAGCTTACCGCATCCCGCAAGGCTCCCTGTTGTTCATGCGCAATAATTAAAATGTAACTCTGATTTTAGCACATGTTTATTACATCAGCCCCATTATGCACAACTATAACAATGGTTTTAATGTTATGATTTTAGTAGGAGAAAAAAAAAAAGAGTATCTTAAACTCAGTGTTGAATAAGCACCAGACATATTTCAGTGGCAAAGGTTAATGATCCAGTATATGGAAATGCAGAATACTGAAATGTTATGGGACTTAGGAGGGGACCATTATGATGTGTGCTTAAATATCTGGAATTTTTTTTAACACTTCTGGAAGACAGTAGAAAGGATTTGTCAAAGAAAGTGTAACTGAACTGAAAACTATCTATACCAGATTTGCAATTTCTTCTTGAAATGAATATATCAGGAAATTTACAATTCAAACAGAAGAAAAAATATAGCAAATACAGTAATACAAGGGGGACAAGACTTTTTTTTAGATATGTTAATGATAGAAGAAAGTGCAAAAGTGGCATTGTGAGATGCAATGGTGAAGGGGAAGAATCTGTAGAGGCTGATTAAGTAAAAAGCAAAATAGCTTAACAAATATTTCTGTTCGGTGCAGCTCTGCTGGCTTTACCTTTTCAATGCTTCCTTAGAGTCTAGAGTAGTTCCGGAGGACTGGAAAAGAGCATCGTCAATCCTAAGTGATACATTCAAACCCTATGCCCTAAGGCATTTAAACTAGAGGATGGGGGTAGCAGAAAGAAATTGAAATGTCACCCCCCCCCCCAAATCTCAATGAAATGGGTGAAGGGGATAACAAAAGTCAGCTGAAAAAGGCACAAAGGAAGTCCAATAAGAGCAGTAGCCTGAAGGAGAGAAGCTGGAAAGCTACGAGCACAAATGCTTATAGTCTGGCCAACAAAATCCCAGACCTGCAGGCTCTAATGGTGGAAGCAGATCTGGACATCATTGCTGTTAAAGAAACATGGTTCACAGAGTCACATGACTGTGATAGGGCCATCCCTGGCTATAACTTAATAAAGAAAGACAGAGAGGACAGGAAATGGGGAGGAGTAGCGCTTTATGTTAGAAGCAATATCCAGCAATTGAAATGCAGGGGACGTGGAGTAGGGAAGAAGATTTATGGGCCAGCCTAAAAAAAAGATGATGATGCTTCCATTTACATCGGTGTGGTCTATAGGCTTCCTATTCAGCAGAAGAGCTAGACAGAGATCTGGTCAAAGACATCAAAAAGATGGGAAAGATGGGAAAGAAGGGAGAAGTGTTGCTTGTTGGAGATTGTAATCTGCCAGATGTAGACTGGAGTATCCCTTCTGCGGAATCTACGAGAAGTAGAGAGATACTGGATGCCCTTCAAGGGGCTATGCTCAAACAAATGGTAATGGATCCCACGAGGGAGGATGATACTCAACCTAGCGCACACAAATGGGGATAATGTCTATAATGTCCGGACAGGTGACCACCTAAGTACAAGTGATCATCAGATGGTATGGTTTGATATTGCGAATAAGATACAAAGAAGTCCAGGAAGGTCCTTCATGAAAAAATTGCTCTTTGTTTTTTCTTAGGCAATGGTACAAACTCTCTTTTGTTAATAGTTTTGCAGCCTCTTGGTTGCCTTGTTTTTGCACACTGTCATGTGTAGTTTGTGCGCATCATTCCAATAAAAACATTTTCAACTAAAGATACAAAGAGGTCATATGAGGACCTGACTTCTGAATTTCAAATATAAGGATTTTGACAAAATGGGGATGTATCTGTAGGAAGAACTAGAAGACTGAAAAAAAAATGGGCAAGGTGAAACAACAGTGGGCCAAATTAAAAGGAGCTATTACAAAGGCAACAAATCTATATATTAGAAAAGTAAACAAAGTTCAAGGAAAAAGAAACCAATTTGGTTCTCAAAGGAGGAGGCTACAAAAATAAAAACAAAAAGATCAGTGTTTAGGAAGTTTAAAGGATCCCAAAAAGAAGAACACAGAGATCAATACCTGGTGAAAATGAGGGAAACAAAGAAATCAGAAAAGCAAAAGGTCAAGTGGAGGAAAGGATTGTCTAAGAGATAAAGAGAGGTAACAAAACATTTTTCAGATATATAATACAAAGAAGGAAAGCCTGAAGTGGTATAGTGAAATTGAAAGGTGATGAGGAGCAATGTGTGGAGACAGACAAGGAAATGGTGGAAATAAACAAGTTCTTCAGTTCTGTGTTCACTAAAGAAGAACCTGGAGAAGGATCATTGCTGGTTGACAAGACAGTAGAATGGAATGGGCTAGACACAACTCCATTTACAGAAGAGAATGTAAGAGACGAGCTAGGAAAACTGAATGTGGACAAGTCTGTGGGGCCGGTAGAGGTACATCCCAGGATACAAGAACTCAGCAATGTCCTGGCAGGTCTGCTAAATGACCTGTTCAATAGATTCTTGGAAATGGGAGTGGTGTTTCGAGATTGGAGAAGAGCGGTTGTGGTCCCACTTCATAAGAGTGGTAGCAAAGAGGAGGCTGGAAACTACAGACTGGTTAAACTTACTTCAGTGGTGGCAAAATTAATGGAGATGCTGCTGAAAGAAAGGTTACTGAACTATCTACAATCCAGTAAGCTGCTGGGCCCGAGGCAGCATGGATTCACCAGAGAAGACAAATCTGATTTTTGTTTTGATTGGGTGACTAGAAAATTGGATCGAGGAAGAGTGCTTGATGTCATTTATTTGAATTTCAGAAAAGCATTTGATACCATTCCACATAGGAGGCTTGTGAACAAAATAAGAAGCTTTGGAGTGAACGAAAAGGTGGTGGAGTGGATTACAAACTGGTTGACTGATAAGAGACAGCATGTAATGGTAAATGGAACCTACTCTAAAGTGAAAGCTGTGTTAGGTGGAGTGCCACAAGGATTGGTATTGGGACCAGTTCTGTTCAATATCTTTGTGAGCAACTCTGCGGAAGGGAAAGTTTGTCTATTTGCAGATGATATCAATATCTGCAACAGAGTGGACATACCTGAAGGAGTAGAGAGAATGAAAAGGGATTTATGAAGGCTTGAAGAGTGGTCAAAGATTTGGAAGCTGGGATTCAATGCCAAGAAGTGCAGAATCATGCATCTGGGATGCAGTAATCCAAAGCGTGGTATGAGATGGGGGAAGGGAAGCTGAGGGCACAGACCAAGAGTGAGATCTTAGGGTGATAGTTTCTGAATCAACATCTTCAGATTGCCAATGTGACAAGGCAATAACTAAAGCCAGAAGAATGCTTGGCTGCATAAAGAGAGGAATAACCAGTAGGGGTGTGCATTCGTTTGCAACGTATTGGCAATCCACAACGTATATGCCATATTCATTGTATTTGTGGGGGTCACGAAACATATGGTGAACCCCCACGAATACAATGTATCACTAACGAATAAACCCCCACCCTCCTGACCCACCCAAGACTTGCCAAAAGTCCCTGGTGATCCAGCGGGGGTCCTGGAGCCATATCCTGTACTCGGGCTGTCGGCTGACAGTATTCAAAATGGCGCCAATAGCCTTTGCCCTTACTATGTCACAGAGGTTACCGGTGCCATTGGTCGGCCCCTGTCACATGGTAGGAGCAATGGACAGCTGGCACCATCTTGAAGAAAAGAGTACATGGAAGAACCTGATGGTGCGACAGTTATTACCCTTAACCAATAAGCCTTGATACTGTTGATGCAACTCCATCATTGCTCTCTGCTACAATGGCAAGGGGAGAAGGGGGATTGGATTCATTCAGCAACTGAGGACCCTGAGTTTTACAGTCTGAGGAAACAACTACTGTGATGCAACTCAAACACTGCTCTCTGCTTCAACGGTAGGGGGAAAAGGGGAATTTGATTTGTTCAGTAAGGGCCCCGGCTTTTAATGTCTGGGGAAACAAGTATGGGAGTAACTTGTTGATGCAGTGGTTACTACTCTTAACCAATAAGACTGATACTTTCATGCAACTCGAATATTGCTTTCTGCTTCAAAGGCAAGGCATAAGAGGGAACTGGATTCCATAGCAATCAACAAGGGCTAGTGTGGGAAACTGATAAGCATGGGGGTAACAGGGAATTGGATTCAAACAGCAACCAATGAGGGCCCTGACTTTTATGGTCTGAGAAACAGATAGGTGTGGAGTAACCTATAAGGTGCAGCACAAACTACCATAAGTTTACTGGGCAGACTGGATGGACCATGTGGTCTTTTTCTGACATCGTTTCTATGTTTCTGTTCATAAAAGTTGAAGTAAGGAGGAGGCTGGAAAGTACAGGCCAGTTAGTCTGATCTCTGTGGTGAGAAAACAAATGGAATCACTGCTTAAATAAAGGATAGTGCAATTTTTGGAATCTAATAGATTACAAGATCCGAGGAAGCATTGTTTCACCATAAGTAAATCTTGTCAGATGAGTCTGATCAAATTCTTTGATTGGGTGACCAGAGAGTTGGATTAAGGGAGAACACTAGAGTAGTGCTGATTCTGCACAGAAAACTTATAAATAAATTGTGCGCCCTTGGTATGGATCCTAGAGTGACTGATTGGGTTAGAAACTGGCTGAGTGGGAGGTGACAGACTAGTGGTAAATGGAGTTTTCTCTAAGGAGGGGATTGTTACTAGTGGTGTGCCTCAGGGATTTGTCCTTGGACCATTTTTGTGAGCAACATAATGGAAGGGTTGTCAGGTTTGACTTTTTGCCAAAGATACCAAAATCTGTAACAGGGTGGACAGCCAGGAAGTAGTAGAAAACATGAGAAGGGATCCAGCAAAGCTCAAGGAAAGGTCTAGGGCCTGGAAGCTAAGATTTAATGTTAAAAAATGCAGAATAATGCATTTAAGATGCAAAAACCCAAGAGAAATGTACAGTATTGGAGGTGAAATTCTTCTAAGCACAAAGGAAGAGCATGATCTGGGGGTAATTGTATCTGATGATCTTAAGGTGTCCAAACAGGTGGATAAAGTGATGATAAAAGCCAGACAAATGTTTGCCTGCATAAGAAGAGGAATGGTCGGCCGAAAAAGGGAGGCAATATTGCCCCTTTATAGGTCCCTGGTGAGTCCTCTCTTATAATTCTGTGTACAATTCTGGAGACCACACCTTCAAAAGGATATAAACAGGATGGAGTTGGTCCAGAAGGTAGTGATCTAATTCTCAGTGGAGCACAGGATTTGGTGAGAGAGATAACGGTGGTGGGGCCGCTTGGCAATAGTTATCATAATATGATCAAATTTGAGTTAATGACTGGAAGGGGGACAGTAAGAAAATCCACGGTTCTTGTGAAAAACTTTCAAAAGGGAAACTTTCATAAAATGAGAAAAGGTTAGAAAAAACTGAAAGAAGCAGCTATAAAGATAAAAAGTGTGCACGAGGCGTGGTCATTGTTAAAAAAATATTTATTTATTTATTTTTAGTTTTTATATACCGATCTTCTTGCATTAGATACACCATCCTGGAAGCTCAGTCCACATGTATTCCACACATTAAGAAAGGTGGAAAGAAGGTGGAAAGGTGTGAAGCTTGTTTGCTATTTTTTTCAGTTCTATGTAAACCGATGTGATGTTCCCATACTAATGTCGGTATATAAAACTCAACAAAAAAATAAATAAATAAATAAGGCAAAACGATCACCGGCATGGTTGAAAGGGGAGGTGAAAGAAGCGATTTTAGCCAAAAGATCTTCATTCAAAAACTGGAAGAAGGATCCAACAGAAGAAAATAGGATAATGCATAAGGGTTGGCAAGTTAAATGTAAGACATTGATAAGACAGGCTAAAAGAGAATTTGAAAAGAAGTTGGCCATAGAGGGAAAAACTCACAGTAAAAACGTTTTTAAATATATCAGAAGCAGAAAGCCTGTGAGGGAGTCAGTTGGACCGTTAGATGATCGAGAGGTTAAAGGAGCAATTAGAGAAGATAAGGCCATCGCGGAAAGATTAAATGATTTTTTTGCTTCAGTGTTTACTGATGAGGATGTTGGGGAGATACCCGTATCAGAGGTTTTCATGGGTGATGACTGAACCAAATCACGGTGAACCTAGAAGATATGGTAGGCCTGATTGACAAACTGAAGAGTAGTAAATCACCTGGACCAGATGGTATACACCCCAGGGTTCTGAAGGAACTAAAAAATGAAATTTCAGACCTATTAGTAAAAATTTGCAACCTATCATTAAAATCATCCATTGTACCTGAAGACTGGAGGGTGGCTAATGTAACCCCAATATTTACAAAGGGCTCCAGGGGTGATCCAGGAAATTACAGAGCAGTTAGCCTGACTTCAATGCCAGGAAAAATAGTGGAAAGTGTTCTAAATATCAAAATCAAAGAACATATAGAAAGTTATGGTTTAATGGAACAAAGTCAGCATGGCTTTACCCAAGGCAGGTCTTGCCTCACAAATGTGCTTCACTTTTTTTGAAGGAGTTAATAAATTTGTAAATAAAGGTGAACTGGTAGATGTAGTATATCTGGATGTAGTATATCTGGATTTTCAGAAGGCATTTGACAAAGTTCCTCATGAGAGGCTTCTAGGAAAAGTAAAAAGTCATGGGATAGGTGGTGATGTCCTTTCGTGGATTACAAACTGGCTAAAAGACAGGAAACAGAGAGTAGGATTAAATGGACAATTTTCTCAGTGGAAGGGAGTGGGCAGTGGAGTGCCTCAGGGATCTGTATTAGGACCCGTACTTTTCAATATATTTATAAATGATCGGGAAAGAAATATGATGAGTGAGGTAATCAAATTTGCAGATGATATAAAATTGTTCAGCGTAGTTAAATCACAAGCAGATTGTGATAAATTGCAGGAAGACCTTCTGAGTCTGGAAAATTGGGCATTCAAATGGCAGATGAAATTTAATGTGGATAAGTGCAAGGTGATGCATATAGGGAAAAATAACCCATGCCATAGTTATACAATGTTAGGTTCCATATTAGGAGCTACCACCCAAGAAAGAGATCTAGGCGTCATAGTAGATAACAGATTGAAACTGTCAGTTCAGTGTGCTGCGGCAGTCAAAAAAGAAAACAGAATGTTGGGAATTATTAGAAAGGGAATAGTGAATACACAGAAAATATCATAATGCCTCTGTATCGCTCTATGGTGAGACCGCTCCTTGAATACTGTGTACAATTCTGGTCGCTGCATCTCAAAAAAGATATAGTTGTGATGAAGAAGGTACAGAGAAGGGCTACCAAAATGATAAGGGGAATGGAACAGCTCCCCTATGAGGAAAGACTAAAGAGGTTAGGACTTTTCAGCTTGAATAAGAGACGGCTGAGGGGGGATATGATAGAGGTCTTTAAAATCATGAGAGGTCTAGAACGAGTTAATGTGAATCAGTTATTTACTCTTTCGGATAATAGAAAGACTAGGGGGCACTCCATGAAGTTAGCATGTTGCACATTTAAAACTAATCGGAGAAAGTTCTTTTTCACTCAACGCACAATTAAACTCTGGAATTTGTTGCTAGAGGATGTGGTTAGTGAGTTAGTGTAGCTATTAATTAAGTTGACTTAGAGAATAGCCACTGCTTTTATTAGCAACAGTAGCATGGGACAGACTTAGTTTTTGGGTACTTGCCAGGTTCTTATGGCCTGGATTGGCCACTGTTGGAAACAGGATGCTAGGCTTGATGGACCCTTGGTCTGACCCAGTATGGCATGTTCTTATGGTCGGTGGTCTTTGTTCTAAAGTATATGGGGATAGACTTAAAATTCTAAACATGTGTACTCTAGAGGAAAGGCAAGATAGGGGAGATGGAGACATTCAAATATCTCAGAGATTTCCATGCACAGGAGGTGAGCCTTTTTCAAAGAAAAGAAGGATCTAGAATGAAGGGTCATGAGATGAGAGTAAAAGAGGGTAAACTCAGCAGTAATCTTAGGAAATAGTTCTTTACAGAAAGAGTGGGGGATGTGTGGAACAGCCTCCCAGTGGAGGTGGTGGAAATAAAAACAGTGTCTGAATTCAAGAAAGCATGGGATAAATACAGGAGATCTCTAAGGAAGTGATACTAAATTAATTGGATGGATGGGCAGAATGGATGGGCCATATGGTCCTTTTCTGCCATCATGTTTCTCTGTATCTGTGATGAAAGTTTCTAATTTGCTTCATTTTCGGGGCAATTTTCTAAACTGTGCAAAGTCAACTGCTACTTTTATTTGCAGGATTTGCAGCAATTTTTAAAAGGGAAAACAAGAGCATATTTTCCCTTTAAATACTATCCTGGGTAAAAAGTACCCTCAGAGATTTGCACCTGGTTTTCTGCAAGATAGGACTTCAGGAGGGCGCAGGGCCAGCTCGAGGAAGGCCTGGAGACCAAGTCCCCGTAGAGTGTGCACGCTGGCCCCCGAGGAGCGGGTACCAGGCAGAGTCCAGAATCCAAGAAGGTCCGAAAGTGTCACCACAGGAACACGGAGACAGGAGCTCGTAGAGAAGTAAGGGAACTCGTTGCCAAGTTGGCTAGCTGAGGGCAAAGGTGGAGCTTAAGAACCCTGATCCAATGACATCATCAATCAAGGATGCCCTTGAGGTTCCCGCCGAAGAGGCTTCAAAAGAGGGCCCGGTGGCACGCACGTGCGCCTTGAAAGGCCCAGAGTCGGCGTGGATGGCGGCAGCGTCTTGACCGCCACGAGGTGCCATAGGGAACGCGGCAGCATAGTCTAGCCTGCGCCACGAGCAGACCCGGAGAGGGAAGCAGGATGGTGCAGGATGTGAGTAGACGCGGTTGCAGCTGTCTGCGACCAACGGTCATAACATTACCAAAGCAAATAGTGGGAAAATTGCTCTGCCATAGACCTGCTTTGGCTCCTTTCTTTCTCATTTCCCTTTGTGTTTTATTTTCCTTATGGTCAATTTTCAAAAGCCATTTAAACTGATAACTTGAAAAGCTAGCTGTTTAAATGCATGTTTTGCCATATTAAGCCACTTATGCAGCTAGATTTTGGACAGTGGCTTTTTGGGGAGAAGCAAAGTTATCTGGTTAACTTAGCTGATTTTCAACAATAACTGGCTAAGACCTAGATTCATCATTTTGCTACAAATTTTGCATGAATAACATCCATGATTTTAAAAAAGGGGTGCTGTGATGAGAGAGAGAGAGAGAGAGAGAGAGAGAGAGAGAGAGAGAGAGAGAGAGAGAGAGACCGACCCTATATAAAGCCCTCCTATTAGTCAACTATTTATACCACTGTAGGAGGGTCAACTAGTATCTCAAGGTGAGGTTTTGGTGGTGGTCTAGGGTTTGGGGAGGGGCAGCTTTACATGCACAGTCACATGAACGAACAGCACAGTAGGCATCAGTGAAAATTAGATGTGATTTGGAGTAAGGAAAGGTACACAAAGATGAGATTTGTACAATGTACTCTTACCCTAGCTTGCTAGCAGCTAGGTAGAGTGCATCAAGCTAGGGAGAGAGTACATTGTAGAAATCTCATCTTTGTGTACTTTTCCTTACTCCAAATCACATCAAATCTTCACTGATGTGTACTGTGCTGTTCATACCTCTGACTGTGTGTGTAAAACTGCCCCCCAAACCTCACCTTGAGTTACTAGTTGACCCTCCTACAGTGGTATAAATAGTTGACCAATATGCAAGTCTCTCTCGCTCATTGCATACAATATTAAGCACCCTGCATTTTCCCTTTTGACTAAATTTGCATATGCATCTTATGATGCGATAAATAACGCATGCATTATGGTGCTATAGCACCTACGAGAAGGCCCTAATGCAATCTGATGAATGACCTTGCAAGTTAACCGGATAACTTTAAGCACATGTACTCAGCAAGACTTTTATTCCCCTGATGTGCCTTATTCTACTTTTAAAACTATTGAATCTAAATAGCATTTGAACCCAGTTGGTAAATGACTGACATAATACCTGTATAGTTATTTCTACATGCTTTTATACATTCAATTTTTAATAATAATTAGCCCAAAAGAAAAAATTAAATTATCTTTATGAATTCTTTGTTAATGTGCATCACTGAATGATAGAAGTTAAATGTACTACTAACTACATTCAACTCAATAATACAGGCATCCAGGACATCACTCTCTCGCATCCGTCCTTTCACATTAAATAATACACTGCACAATAAGCTTGGGTTAACAAGGCCGCAGCTTTAATAACTTGGAGGCCCGAGCCCCCCTTTATTAACAATACAATTTAAATCCAGAACTCACCAACCATCCGCCGCTTCGCCAGCAAGACGGTTCCTTCCAGCCTCTCGGCTCGTCAAATGGCCCCCGCACCAAGTTCAGACTCCCACCACCTACCAGCAAAGGAGCCAACCAGCAGGAAACCAGGCCTGCCAGATGACTCCCGCCGCCTGCCAGCAGGGAGCCCACCACCAACAACTTCCAGTTGTCAAACATTTCCATTTGCCAGGTACATCACTCTCAACAGGTAACCAGTGCATTAAGCTGAACCGGCTCGGGCCATCCGCTGCGACAGAGAACACACACACAAAACCATACAATAACCATAATAATAAGGGCGGGTGGGAGGGAAAACGCCGGCTGTCCGTGCTCCCGGAGCGGTGCGCCGAGAATGTCGGCTGCGTTAATCCGCTCCGGGATAAACTGGGGGTCTGCCCACTGCCTGCCGACTGGCCAATCCTGACCAGCCAGCGCTGCAGGAGCCCCCAGCTCGCTAGCCAATCCCCCCAGTTCCCCGTGCTCTCCCTTCCTTAACCTCTCCCTGACCTCCGGACCCTTATTTCACCCCCCTCCTTCCCTCTCCCCCCGGGGGGGGGCGATCCCGCCCCCTAGGACCAGGCCAGCTCCCAGAGCGAGCCTGGGCCTGCATTATACTGGTCTGCCGGTCAGTGAGACCAGCAAACCTCTCATAATACAGGCATCCAGGACATCTCTCTCGCATCCGTCCTTTCACATTAAATAATACACTCCACAATAAGCTTGGGTTAACAAGGCCGCAGCTTTAATAACTTGGAGGCCCGAGACCCCCTTTATTAACAATACAATTTAAATCCAGAACTCACCAACCATCTGCCGCTTCGCCAGGAAGACGGTTCCTTCCAGCCTCTCGGCTCGTCAAATGGCCCCCGCACCAAGTTCAGACTCCCACCACCTACCAGCAAAGGAGCCAACCCAGTGGGCCTCTGCCGCCAACCAGCAGGAAACCAGGCCTGCCAGATGACTCCCACCGCCTGCCAGCAGGGAGCCCGCCATCAACAACTTCTAGTTGTCAAACATTTCCATTTGCCAGGTACATCACTCTCAACAGGTAACCAGTGCATTAAGCTGAACCGGCTCGGGACATCCGCCACAGACACGGGCATAACATGCCCCGTGACCCCCAAAGATGCGGCCCCCACTACAGTGGGAAAAACTCCTCCAAGGCCTCCTGAATTGAGTTCAGGAACAGGTCCATCCCAATGAACGATAAATGAACCCCGTCCTTGCCAAAGAGCCCCGAGACATTCCCCCACGACCAGTCGTGTCGAACGTGCCTGCCTCCTAGCTGCACCAGCCATGAACCAATCTGCTGGTTGGCCTTCGACCGACTTCTGCGCCAAATCACCCTGTCCGATTCGGCGGGCCGTATGATAATGTCAGACCAACACACTACCGCCGTTGGCAACAGCATGGACACCATCATCAGGTCCTTTCGGACCAAGCTAATAAACTGACGACCAGGCATTTTTCCCCAGTCATTGCCTCCCAAATGAATAACCACAGCACGCGGCTCCCCAAGGTGTTCCCGACCTCGCCGCACACATGGGATCAGCTCATCCCTCCCCATGCCCCGGCGCCCCAGCCAATGCACTCGGGCCCCCCTCTTGCACAAGTCCAAGTGCGGCCCGTACGGCCTGCCGCAGGCATGTCTGTGGGCCCAAAAGGTATAAGAGTGCCCAATGATCCAAGCAGACTTTCCCGCAGCAATCGCACCTGCAAAGAAACAAGAGTTAGAATTCGCTCACTCCAGCCCCCAAGTTGGGACGGACATACCCCTGAAAAGCGGCCGAGCGCCAACACCCGATTCTCTGAATCACACCCCCCCGGCAGACCTGCCTCCGCCGCCGCCGTCGCCGCCCCGACTCGGAAAGAATGAGTCCCGAATTAACCGACATCCAAACCCACCGCCGTCAAGGCCAACCGGAGGACCATCTCAAATTGATACTTGGTCAAGGGGCAACCATCCTCATGAATCAAAAACTGTACCATCCCCGGCACCCGGCAGCGACAATACCGAATCGCGTTATCCACGGGGCATGACCGGAGACCCGGCACAGCCCGCAACACAACCGAAAACCCCTTGCCTTGCTGATCGGTCTTAGACCGAGGAATACACAGGTCCACCGATCGAGTAGTACATGCCGCGCCAAGAGCCCTGGAAAATCCGTGCTGACACCGGACCGCGCCACCAATTCACTGACCCGGAAAGCCCCGAAGAACGCGAAAACAAAGGCCACACGGAAAAGCGCCGTCTCGTACAGCGAGAAGCACACACCTGGCAAAACGTCCCATAATCGTAACAAGACGTCATGCGTGATCGGCAAACGCGTGTCCCGACTTCTCCCCACCGACCGAGCCCACCCGAGTAATACACGGCGCACAAGAAACCGCCCCAACGGGAACCCCCAACCGTGAGCCCGCATGAAAAACGAAAAGCCCACCAGCTGCCTTCCCACGGCCGCCTTCGAACTACCACACTCCCGGGTATGCTCTAAGAATCGAACCAAGGCACCATCCGACACCGGACCCCCCGTCCAACCGTCGGCCGCCAGAAACCCCGCCACTTTCCGGGCGCCACCCACGTAACTTGACCAGGTGGATGGAGCTAATGAAGCTCGCAGCATATTCCAGGCCTCGGGGAACCGAATCTCCAAAGAGAAGATGGCACCGCCGCTCCCGACACGTCCGCCTCCGGTGCCAATTCCAGAAACAACTCCCACTTGAAACGAGAAAGAGAGTTGGCCACACCATTAGCTACTCCCGGCACATGCCTAGCCCAGATAGTTACATTCAATGACATGCAACACAGAATCAACTCCCGTAACAGCTCTGACACCCGTATACACTTGGCTGCTCTCCGGTTGATGACTTCAACCACTCCCATATTATCGCACCAAAAGATCACTCGTCTGCCTTGAAGCTGCTGCCCCCAGACGTGAAAAGCCACCACAATTGGAAATAATTCCAAAAACGTTACATTCGCCGTGACTCCAGCCTCCATCCACTCTACCGGCCAGCGAGCCGCGCACCAATCTCCCCCCAGGTAAGCCCCGAACCCGCAAGCACCCGCCACGTCAGTAAATAAATCCAGGTCGTGATTGGACAGCGGGTCATCCTGCCAAATCGCGATCCCATTAAACGCCACCAGGAACTGTTCCCACACCCGCAAATCCTCCCGCATCGGACCCGTCACGCGCACCCAATGATGGCGCTTCCGCACGCCCGCCGTAGCCCGAATGAAGCGGCGCAAGAACGCTCTACCCATAGGAATCACGCGGCACGCAAAACTCAAGCTCCCCACTAACGATTGCAAGTCGATGAGTGTCAACTTGGACCTCTGAAGCGCCCTGGCCACCAATACCCGCAACCGCTCCACCTTCTCGGGAGGCAATCTCGATTCCTTAGCAACCGAATCAATTTCGATGCCCAGAAAATCCAGCTTTGTGCACGGACCTTCAGTCTTACCCGCCGCCAGCGGGATCCCAAACTCCCGGGCAACCTTCTGAAAACAGTGCACCAAAGACCTACAATCATCCAAACCAGCCGTGCCCACAAACAGAAAATCATCCAAATAATGGACCAAGTTGATGGACCCCGACCGCTGCTCCACCACCCAATGCAAAAAGGTACTAAACACCTCAAAATAAGCGCACGCCACGGAGCAGCCCATCGGCATACACTTGTCAAAATAAAACCCCTGCCGAAACCAGAAACCCAATAGATGAAAACTGTCCGGGTGCACCGGCAACAGCCGGAAAGCCGACTCAATATCAGTTTTCGCCAACAACGCACCCGGCCCGCAACGTAAAACTACACGCACCGCCGAATCGAAAGAAGCGTACCTAACCGAGCACGTCTCCTTCGGGATAGCGTCGTTCACTGAAGCACCCTCGGGGAAGGACAGATTATGAATCAGCCGGTACTTACCCCGCTCCCTCTTCGGTATCACAGACATCGGAGAAAGCACGAAATCGGAAAACGGAGGCGAAGGAAAAGGACCCGCGATGCGGCCCAAATCAATTTCAGCCTGCAATTTCGCCTCCGCCACCGCAACCAAACGACGAACCGAGGGACAATCCAACCCTCCACCCATCGGCACCAGCCCCACACACGGGATCCGAAAACCCTCTTGAAAACTCCCAGTCAACAGCCCTGCCACATCTCCGAGGGGATACATTCGCAACCACGGGCGCATCACCACCAGCCGCACCGGAGTGGCAGCCAACGTCAAACACTCATTTCCCCGGACCTTTAGCCCCGGACCCGGGCAAAGGAAGGTCGCCCGTACGCTTTGCACATTTGGTGGCCGGGTGACCCGCCCCGCAGGTAGCACAGGCGTGGCGAAACTTACAGTCCGTGAACTGGCACGTGGAACGATTAAACCGCCAGCAGACGTCGGACGGCCCCGAACGCGCTTTTCCCCCACCCGCGGTGGGGAACCCCGGCCGAAAGGGCCGATTAAGCGCAGGACCCGACGACGAGCCCGGCCCCAAGGCGCCCGCCGAAACCTTGGTTGCCATCTGAGTGAGCCACAAACCTACATCCTGGGTACCCCAAGACATAAATTTGTTCTCCTCCATGCGGTCTCGAAATTGCTCGTCGTAGTTAAGCCACGACCACCCCTCGTAAGTCTTACTCGCCGCCAATATTGCGTTCGCATAAGACAACAAGGGGCCATACTGCGTGGGATCCCGCCGACCTATCACACTCGCAAAACGCAAGAACGCACGGATCCAATTGTGACTATTTCTGGCCACCTTTGTCTGCGTCCCGGGGAAACGCTCGCCCTTCCCCCGCTTTTCCTTACTTTCCGCTTCCCACGGCGCCCTTCCAATAACTGAAACAGGTCAATAAATTTTCGTCTACGGATCTTACGCCGCACCGCCCGCGGCACCTCCTCCCAAAGTTCCGTAAGGGCAACCAATGCCGGGGTGCCCCGGTCAGCCGCCCCCACCTTGGATCCGCCCGCCCCCGAACCCCGTGAGCTGGACGACTCCGACGAGGAAGAGGACGAGGAGGACGAGGACGATGAAGACGACCCCGAGAAGCTGTCCCGCCTCCTACGCCTTTTAGACTTAGATTTTTTCCCTACCGCAGGGCTGTCCCGTCTCCCTCCAACCCTGGAACCGACCAACCCCGCAGACGCCGGCCGCGACCCCCGAGCCAGTACCCCCTGCTCACCATCCAGCGTTGCCAACGCCGCATCACCACTCCCAGGAGCCCCCCCGCTAGGAAAAATGAGTAACTCACCCTGCGCTGGCACACCAGCGCCCCCGACTCCCTGCAGACCGGACCGCTCCAACTGCACCTGCCGTTCCGCGGACCCCTCCTCGTTCTGCCACTCCTCCACCCTGGACGGATCCGGCTCCTCATCCAGCACACCCGCTGCGACCCCCTGCGGAGAAAAAGCAGCAGGCGCAGGAGAAGGAAACCAACCCGAAGCGCCCCGCCCCTGAACCGCTTCGCCCCCCGAACCAGCAACCAACCCCCCGCTTCGACCACCTCCCGAGGGCCCTACGCCCCCACGGCCCCCACTACCGGGCACCCGCCTAGGAACCAAGCCCGCAGCCCCATCCCACGCCACCAGGGGAGGTGCCTCTGACTGACCCCAGGGAAAACCTTGTGCCACCGGGACTGTGAGCGGAACCCCCCTGCTCCCTGGAGCCTCCCTACCCAACCCCTGGCCGTGCCCAGTTACAAGGAGCTCCCGAGTCATGGCGTGCCTCTCCCTCCGCCACCCCGAGGGAGACGGAGGCGGGGCCCCAGACCATTCCCACCACTGGCCTCCCTCCAACAAACCCCTCGGCTCCCCGCCTGAAGCCCACTGGCCCCTACCAGTGACGGGCTGCAGCGAACAGGCTCCCCCAGCGGATCCCCAGGAAGAGCCACGTCCGTCAACGCCGCCTCGCCCAGCCCCACGCCGGCGAAAACAGACCCTGCACGAGTCCCCCTCCCAGAACTAGCCGACCCTCGCTGCCCCCCCCCGGCCGACCCGAAGCCCCGGCACCCCAGGCCCCCCTTCACAACCAGCACGGGGCTCACAGGGGACACTACTCCCTCGCCCCCCTCCCCCCTCCGCACGCCCGAGCGCGCGAACGCGACCCCCGCCTGTCCCTGGACCCCCCCCCCCCGCACTGTCAGAGTGGTAACTGGCGGCCCGTCTCCCTCCAGGAGACGGGCTCTCGCCCCCCCCCTGCTCCGACGACCCTCTCGGCCTTCCGAGGCCGAGAGGGTCCCCTCAGCCCCGCCCACAGGCCGCTCCCCGCTCACCCGATCACGTAGGCCCCCGCCAGCTGCACGCTCGAACAAGGCCTCCACCGCCTCCTCCTCCGGCGCCATTGGGATCCACGCGGCCTCCTCGGAGTCCCCCTCTGGCAACTCCATCGCTGCTCCTCGGACGTCCAGTCACCGGCACCGCAGCAGACCCGCCTGCCCCGCATGTGCAGCCGCCCGAAACGCCGCCGCGCGCCGACCGGTACGGAAGTTCCCCTTTTTTTTTTTTTTTTTTTTAAACCACTGCAGCTCCGCGCCTCCTTCCCCCACGGCCCGCCGGCGCCCCGAAACCAACCACTCCACCAAAACCCAAGCCGCCCTCACCCACGTAACCACAAAGCCTCCCCCAAAACGCCGGTCGTCCGTGCTCCCGGAGCGGTGCGCCAAGAATGTCGGCTGCGTTAATCCGCTCCGGGATAAACTGGGGGCCTGCCCACTGCCTGCCGACTGGCCAATCCTGACCAGCCAGCGCTGCAGGAGCCCCCAGCTCGCTAGCCAATCCCCTCAGTTCCCCGTGCTCTCCCTTCCTTAACCTCTCCCTGACCTCCGGACCCTTATTTCACCCCCCTCCTTCCCTCTCCCCCCGGGGGGGGGGCGATCCCGCCCCCTAGGACCAGGCCAGCTCCCAGAGCGAGCCTGGGCCTGCATTATACTGGTCTGCCGGTCAGTGAGACCAGCAGACCTCTCAAAAAGCCTAGCTGTAGGGTTCATTTGTACTGCAATTGTTAGAGCTGGGTCTCCCAGTAACAATTTCTTTTCAAAAAATGTTCACTAGCTCTGCCCACAGGCAAAGAAACAATCTTTGTTTTTAGAAATAATTTCACAGTGGAATCCAAGGAATTCCCCCAGGATTCACCTAGCACATCAGTACTTACAACCTGTAGCTATCATCCATCCACTGTGGGTAACCTTGCAGTAATTACAACTTCAATTTCCCCCTTTTTGTTATAATGCTGATTCTGGGGCTGCAGCCTTAACATTGTGAAATATTAAGGCTGTGTCAATAATGGGACCACACATCAATTTAGCATATAAAACTATAAAAATGTACTGCAGGAATGAGCAAACTCAATTCTTTTTTCTTAACAGACACATACATGCTTTACAAAGGTATGCAAACGGATTAAGTGGAATTTAACAGAGCAATCCAAACTAAAATGCACCATTACCTAACAGCCTTTGTTAAATCCTTGCCCTGCAATTAGTGAGTCTCCAGTTCAATGTCCTACTGGTTTGCTGATTTGAATTTCCTGGATAGTGGGAAGGATGCTGGTTGCTTGCCAGGCTGACCAGGTGCTTGAGTCTGCATTATAAACCTCTGGCAAAAAGGGAACCTCTGCACCAAAGTATTCAGTGGCTATGGATTTCCCACTACACAAGTCCTTGGTAGTAAACAAATATAATTATTCTCACACTATGCAGCTGAGTATACTCTAAAAGGTCTGCCCTTCACAAATACATTTTTTTGTTGTTGCTGTTGGGCACATAGGCACATCCTAACACAATATTCCTTTGACACATCCATTATAATTATTTGCATTGACTCAACTTACTTATGCAGTTGATAATAATTTATGCAGCTACAAATCCAATCTGCACAGATATACAAGCAAAATCATAAGGAAATGTTATCAAATTTTCTCTTAAAAAAATGCTCATGACTAACCTAGGCACAATTCCAATGATCAAAAAAAAAAAAAAAATAGAAAAGGGCTGCTTACCTTGGTAGTAAATGAATATAATTATTCTCACCATATGAAGCAGAGCTAAGCCTGTCTACTCTCGGGGGATCTGTGTGGTCAAGCAATCCTACAGCTCCCTAGCAGCCTTTAAAGAGACAGTACATACTTCGCAGCCTTGCAGTACTACAAGTGACAGTTTATACTTTGCCCCATTGTCTCTAACTAGCAGTGGGTTACAGGCTTCTCTATTACTACAAAAAAATATACATGGCAGAAAAAGGCACGTGATACCTGAAACAGTCCTATTTTTCTTAACAAACGTTTGCTCTCGGATTCTCAAAGAAACCCCTAAAGAGTTGTATTTTCAGCAGACACATATACGATGAGTTCACACCTGGCGGTAAAATTACTGGACTGAGCCGCTGTGACCAGGACCTCAACCCCTTCCACCCTAAACCCCCAGGGGCTACGGCAGGGCGTCCTGGGAACTGTAGTCGATGCTGACTAAGAGAGGAGGGTTGCAAAGGACCTTGAAAACTACAGCTCCCAGCTTCCGGCCAGCTGGTAATGTGCTCGAGGAGGCGCCGCCTGGCAGCTGTTCCCAGGCTGGTATAAAGCAGCCGGTGGGGAGTTTCGTGCAGCCAAAGGACGGGCGTGCAGCCACCTGCACCGGCAGCCGGGCAACTCTCCCCCCCCCCCCCTGCCAGGGCAGGGAGCCTTTGCTTCACTTACCAACAAGCAAATAAGACGGACAGAGGGAACGACCGCTTCAACCGGGAGTTTAATCTGCATTATAAAAGGATTTTTTTTTTTCTACTCGATGCAATAAAAAAAAAACCAAACAAACTGTAATTACCTAAGCAATAAAAGGGGAAAGATCGAGGGGGTGGAAATACCGAATCATTACTGATCTTTGCACACTGTGTCCTACTTTATTCGTGGGATTGCTTTGCCTCCTGCGTGCGGGGTGAACTTCCGTGATGGCAACTCTGGGGAGCTCGGAGGAATGGGGCGAGGTGCCTGGGGCTCTGCACAATGCACAGATCCGTGGACTTCCCCACCCTCTCCTAGTTGGTTAATTCTGTGTAAATAATAATGTGACGAACTGGAGGGAAGAACAGTTGGCGCCCGAAGAGATGTGATTCCCTTGCTTTCTCCTCGTCCTCCTTTTTTGCTCTATGTGTTTGGCACTTCCCGACGGCTGGAGAGTGCGAGGAACTGAGAACTTTTGCGGCGCTGCCAGTGCTTCCGGCTGTGGCTCGAGGGCTCCGGGGGGGGGCTGCCCTCCTTCCACGCGGTTTTCTGGGTGCCCGCGCCGCTTCTTCCCCACCCCCCCCTCCCCCCCCTGCTTCTCGGGCTCTCCCAGCCATGCTGAATTTGAGTTGGTGGTGGCTGGTGAGCCGGGTCTGCCTGCTGATCCCCTGCGCCCTGGTGCTGGCCAGGGTGCCCGGCTCGTCCTCCCACCCGCAGCCGTGTCAGATCCTGAAGCGGATCGGGCACACGGTGAGGGTCGGCGCGGTGTGCAGCTGCAGCCCTGGAGGGCGCGGGCGGTCACGGAGCCGCAGGGCTGGCCCGGGAACGAGGTCCCGCTGGCAAGGCGCGAGCTGGGAGAGGAGGAGGCTGGGGCTGGCCCGCTGAAGGAGACCGAGCCGCCCGCCGCCGAGAGGCCGGGAGTGGCCCGGGGGCCGAGCTTTAGGGCCACTGCTGGCAGAAGCCCCGGGCTGCAGCGCCGCTGGATTGCCACCGGGCTGCGGAGGAAGTCGCCACTGAGCATCAGTGGCCAAGTTGGCAATGGGAGCGAAGAGGAGCTGCTCTTTCCCAGGGACGCCTTGCTTTTTGCGGTGGAAAACCTGAATAAATTGCCCGAGCTGCTACCTTACAACCTCTCTCTGGAAGTGGTGATGGCGATAGAAGCAGGATTGGGGGACTTACCTGTTTTCCCCTTTTCTGCCTCTAGTTCTTGGAGTAGCGACCCCCTTTCTTTCCTGCAAAGTGTCTGTCATACAGTGGTGGTGCAGGGAGTCAGCGCTATCCTAGCCTTCCCGCAAAGCAAAGGGGAGATGCTGGAGTTGGAGTTTCTCTCTTCCACTTTACAGATCCCTGTAATTAGCCTGGTACGGAACCAATTTAGCCGTCAAAGTCAGGTAAGGAAGCAAAACACAGAAGCATGGGGCATCCTTATAATCTTTCAATGAAAAGCAAATCTCTGCCAGAATCATGCAAATGTTTTCTTTTCCTTGCTGAGTTTTGTATGTGACCGAGACTACAGTTGTAGGCAAAGCTGTCAGTGCTTGCCGATCATGGCTGGAGTTATTTGTTATGGTAGTTATTAAAGCCGCCGTGGTCGTGCTGTCCAGTCAGTGCCTTCAGTATTCTGGGCAAAGACCTGCAAATGCAACCTGCAGCTTGAATGGGTCCAACAGCCAAGTGCACCACTGCAAACTCGCATTGTAACTCCAGGGCAACACCACACCCTGCAATGCAACTCTTCCATCCTGCAGCAATATATTAAATTCTTTCAAATACATTTTTCGGTCTTGAATCAATGGCTTTTTTTGTAGGTTCTGGCTCTGTACATACTACTTCTAACATATTGTTTTATTTGCA
Organism: Rhinatrema bivittatum; assembly: GCF_901001135.1. Classification (NCBI taxonomy): domain Eukaryota; kingdom Metazoa; phylum Chordata; class Amphibia; order Gymnophiona; family Rhinatrematidae; genus Rhinatrema; species Rhinatrema bivittatum. The sequence continues at coordinate 16,821 of NW_021821126.1, read as the reverse complement.
CAGATCCACAGTTGGGTTTACGGAGGGGGTGTTTTAATCTCTGTAATAGCTAAGCATCCTATAGATCACCTAAATAGAATGTCATCACTTTATTTTTGTTATTTTTTAAAGTGTTTGTGGTTTGGCCATTCTTTATTCCTCATTGTTTTGACAGTTCTATAATGTAAAGGGTGTCGTTGCCAAGAGTGCACCTCGCCCCTCCTAAAATTACAAATATGGACGTGGGCGACAGATATCAGGCTGTTGCAAGAGTGCCAAAAAGAACAGAATGCAAGTTTTCTGATCACTCTCCATCGGATTAATTTATGAAATCGTCTTTTGTTAACTTGGTTTACGGGTCCAAAATTGTGATTTATCTGTCACTTTTAAACATATTCATATTTCTATTTCTATTTTTCTTCTTTTCTGTCTTCTTAAGTTGAACCAGTACTAAACCAATATTCTACATGCAGCTCCTTCTGCTGGAAACATACTGAACAGTATACTAGCTTTCTTTACTAAGCACTTCAGATCACTACAGGACAATTTGCATACATTCCCACTTTAAACTAAATAAAAAATGTTTCATAAAACTATTATAAACTTATTTTATGAGTTTGGAAAATACAGTTTCATTTTAAATGTACTATACAATACATGGCCGATCAGTTTAGCAAGTTGACCCCATAGGGTGAGAAGAAGGGGGATGGTAAATTAAGTATGATTAGAGAACAATGCACCTTTCCTGAGTTGAAAGAATCAGCACCAGCCTCCAGTAGCTGCTGTCTATGCAGTTTTCATGTGGTGCTAAATTTGCACTGTCTTGATTCATTAACTTCTGTCTACACAACTGCCCTCACTTGAATGTGAACAGCTGAATATTTGGGGGAGGGGAAGTAGTGCCGAGAATACTAAACAGGAGAACAGATGTGCTATGTTATGTGGATATTGTTGCACTGAAGAGGTCCATATCGTGCACAAAACTCTTGCCACAAAATTCTTCCATACCCCTCACTTTTCTCCATCTTTGAAATATCAAGTAATGACCTCCTGATTGCTTGTCCTTAGTATATTGTTTGTTTAAAAATAAAAGTTATCCATATTGCACATTTCATTTGTAAATAAGGCATTTTCATGCATTCTGGTTTAGTTCAGAATGTGATATGAGATCCTTGTCATTTGAAACATCATTTTTATTATAATTGGCTTCTGGACCACTAAACTATTACTGTTGCAACAGGTTGATCTGCTCTTTCATTTAAGTGTTCTATCTTGTTCTGTCAAGAGTTTAGTTCTGTGTACAATTAGCAGACTTCCTCCTTCAGTAGGATCCTTTTTAATGGGTTCCATTGTAGTTGAAATAAAATGATATAAAATGATTTTTATGTTTGTGTGAAGACATCTCTACTAAATGGTAAAAGGTGCAGTTAGAGTCTGTACAAATTCTTCTGTGACATCTCTCAAGAATCGAAAGTATCACAGATTTTGCATTACAGTTGGTATGATAGGAATCTTTGTATCTTAAGAGTGCCTAGCCAGTAAATTAGATTTTGCAAGAATAATCTAGTAGGCTGTGTCCAGTGAAAAGTACGTGTCATTTAAAAGAGAGTTAGATGCTGTAGATGCAAGAGCTGACAGTGATTTGAAAGGACAATGTAGATTATATGTCTTCTCTAGCCATCATGTCAGGACTGTATCTCTTATGGCTATATAGCACAAGTCAACATTCTAGGCTTAATCATTCCTTTTGCATAACATTTGCTATATTTTGACTCATCTGGCTTATATGGTACTGGTATTGTCCTTATTTCCAGTCATGGTTCACATTGTGTTAACTCTATTGCCTAGGAACATTATGTGAAAAAAAAAAGAGAGAGAGAGAAAGATTTTTAATATTCAGGCAGCAAGAAGTTTGAAAGCACCAGTTTATTATCTCTTGTTTGAACTATATACTTCTTATTACAAATAAAGATTGTGATGAAAAATCCATATATTTTGCTGTCTTATGGCAGCTGATGCTATCAACAATATAAGTCATCTTAGGACCATCTTATCATCCCTATATTCTCAAACTATTTTTCCTTTCTGCTGAGAAGGTAATTTCCACATTATTTCAACACTTTCTTTGCAACAGTTTCAGAAGATTATAAAAGCTGATGAATGTACGCTGTTACAGTGTAGTGACTGCGCTGTACGCTTATGCCAGTAGTGCATTAAAAGTACTTTCTAAATGATTGGCTCATACAGTGAGGAATTACGCTAGACTCTGAAAATGGAACTAATTCCTGGATGTTCAACTCTAGTCTGCAATTCAGTTCAAAATGTTTTTTACCCAAATACTTAGCATCTGTCAGAGGGGAGAGCTAGAAGCCCTTGTTTTTCTGTTTACTTTTGTCTGGATTGATTTTGTTTTTTCATTTCTATGTTGGTTTGTATTAATGTATTATGTATTATATGTATGTGTTTTTGTAATTTGCTTTTGTAGTTCTGGCTGATTATGTAGTATATACATTTCATAAATAAATAGATAAAGTAAAGCCTTAAAAGTCAAATTTGAGGAGTATGCAAAGCTTTTATGCATCTTTTAGCCAAGCACAGTTTCTTGCATCTCAGCAAGCACATGGCCTAAATCAAAAGTTGGGCTGTTTCAACATTGCAGAAGTTCAAAGGTTCTTCTTCAGATCTGTGCAGACTAAGAGATTAGTCTGCATCTTTTTGGTCAATCCAAATAATTTTGCAAGTGCAATATTTTAGCATGGCTTTGGCTGAGAGTTTTGCACCTTTCTTTGTATGCCTCATGATAGCCTATCTGTTGTTTGCATGTTTTATGAATTTCTGCCTGCCTTAATGCAGACCTCTAATGTCTTTGATTGCCATGGTTTGTGATAGAGTGTCATACTGATAAAGAGCTGAGTAACATCTTCCAAATATAAGAAACCCATCAGCTGTATTTGCAAAGGTGCAGTACTTGTCAGCACACAAATAACTGTGCATTCTTACAGCAGCTGCCATAACGTAATGGGGCCTATTTACTAATAAGATGCCTTTTACATGTTAACCGGGTAATGCACTTTGTGAATAGGGTCCATTTTCAGTCAGAACATGTGAAGTATATTTTGCAAACCTTTATCAAAACCAAACTTTAAAAAAAAAAAATCATGATTTAGTCAGTGTTTTTGTACCAGTGTGTAATGAAGAAAAAAAAATAATTCTCCCTCCTTCTTCTGTAAGTACTCAGCTGATTAAATGCTATGGCATGAATCATATTTACACAGTAGCAGCGCAAACAGCCTGTTACATTTAACAATGCTCTTGTGTCTTCTAATTAAAGATCCTGCAGCGAAAGCAGTCACAGAAGCCAGGACTATTTGCACAATCATCTTGGGGACCACTTTTAAGTTGTATGAATTATTCAGTTAGTATAGAATACCGCATGCCCACTAAAGTAATTAATGTTATGCTTGCTTCCAATTACACCTATAAAAGCTGTTTAGTGAATGTAATCCCTCTCATCGTGATATTTATTGCTGCATCTTCATTATATTTCGTTCAAGACCTTTGTAAAGACCTTTCTTTGCTGTTCAATGCCAATGAGGAAACTAAACGGGGAAAAATGGGAATAGTTCTGAATAATTAAGTTTTTTGTTTTGGTTTGGGGTTTTTTTTTTTAAGAACAGAAGCATCCAATTTCAATGGATGATTATGAAGCAGGGTCAAATTGTGGGTGCTAGATTGTACAACCAAGTGAATTGGTGTATTGTTTTAGGTTTTATTAATATCATGCTACGTGCACAACTAAATAAATGCATCAGAATAGGCTTGCACACATCACTCCTTCCCCCCCCACCCACCACCTTCCCCTCTGATCACTTCAGAATAAAATTCAGTCTGATTGCCTCTGAGATGCTATAGGAAAGTCACTGTAGGATCCTTTCCCCTCTACTTTGGAAGACAAAAAATTTTTGTCACATGGAATCAGAAAGGGGTGAATTTCCAAGATGTTTCATGTAGGAAGCATGTTACTAGGGAAGAAAACTCTTAGCAAGGCAACTTTTCATCTTGCTGGGGATTTCACCTCCCATCTCTTCCCTTTTGAGATGGTAATGTCACTTTCCAAGACTGGCAGCCTGGACTAATGTGATTTGCGCCTGAAACAGTTTGGGGGTCCATCCTTTGTAATTTGCATGGCTCCAGAATTCCCATTCGCTTGGCAATAAAACACCTCTTAACATTTGGGAGTGTAAGCATAGGAAGGTCGATTTTTAAAAGCCATTAGAAAATTGTGCTCCCCCGTGTGCCGGTAAACGTATGGGCACAGTGCACCACACGTGCAACTTTACCCTGCACTGAGAAGAAGGATTTATGGGGAGGGCATGGTGAGGGGCTTGTGTTTATATGCATATCTTTTAAAACTATGCATGTAACTTTTCAGGAAAATCTACTTGTACAAATTAGCAGGTATCCATGAATGCATGTAGTTTTCCTGTGCTTATTTCTAAAGTGAAAATATGTGCATGCTTTCACTGTGAAGACTGTTGAAAAATCCTTAGGTAAAAAGTCCCTACATATTTTACACCAATGTCTGCAGTTAGAAAATCACCCCTATAATGTACATTCATTGTATAATAGAAGCACTTCCATATCTAGTACAGTAGGATATAAAATGGGTGGGAATGAATCTTTAAATCTTGACACTTTAGTAGAGGGGAGAGAGAGAGATTCAGTTTAAACACGGGCATAATGATCCAAGGTAAAATTATCCCTTTGCATGTCAATTGTATTCTTTCAGTAAGTAGTGTTTCCAAACACTGTAAATCACAAGATGATCTATATGCTCTTACCACTATTGAGATGTACTGTTATTCCTTTTGCAGGCTGTCACTGATCATTAGCTGGATGCTGGAGACTTGGTGATTAATTTCTAGATAAATGCATTGGTTTTTTATAGTCAGCATCTACTTCAATAACATTTTAAAGCAAGATAGAAAGAGAGATGCCATCCTTCCAGAGCCAAGGAAGGAGTATTTGATGATATCCAATGTGCTGTGCACCATCTCTCATATAAAATGCTGCAAAATACCTATTGACAAATATACATAGATAGAGATAGATATATAAATTACTACTGTTAGATTTTCTTTAATAACAACATGATTAAAATATCATCTTTGCAAACAGAATGTTAGGTATTATTTGAAAAGGAATGGATAATATCATAATGCCTCTCTTTCAATCTGTGGTGTGACCCGCACCTTGAATACTATCTGCACTTCTGGTTGCTCAGTCTCAAAAAAAGGTATAGTGGAACTGAAAAAGACAGAGAGAAGGGCAACCAAAATGATAAATAGGATGGATGGTTCCCCCATGAGGAAAGGTTAAACAGATTAGGACTCTTTAGCATGGAAAGAGATGGCTGAGAGGAGATTTGATAGATGTCTATAAAATCTTGAGTGAAGTGGAACACGTAATTAGGGATTACTTATTTACCCTTTCAAATAGTATTAGGAGTAGTGAACACTCCATGAAGTTATAGATAGCACAATTAAATCAAAACATATTTTTTCAATCAGTGCACAATTAAAATGTGGACTTTGTTGCCAGAGAATGTGGTAAATACAGTTGGCATAGCTAGGTTTGAAAAGGGTGTAGACATGTTCCTGAAGGAAAAGTCTATAAACCATTAGTAGTCATGTAGACTTGGGAAAGCCACTATGTATCTCTGATTATAAGCAAGGAGAGATGGATCTATTTTTGGGATTCTATTCAGTGCCGGGTACTTGTGACCCAGATTGGCCACTGTCGGAGACAGAATGCTGGACTTGATGGATCTTTGATCTGACCCAGTGTGGCATTTCATGTTTCTTGTGTTTGTTATTTTTATGTGACCTCAAAATTAATTTTTCTTAATTAGCCAGCAAGCTGGAAGAGTTTTAAAAATGAATGGTCTGGCAGTCATTTTTCATTACAATTAAATAATAATTTTAAATTCACTATAGTTTTCTATTCTCATCCTCAATCACTGAGGGACTTTTTTTTTCTTTCTTTCTTTTTTTTTTTACTATTAAGTATTCTTTCCACAATTAGACATATAGTATTTTCTGTTTATGTAAATCTCACAGATGGGGAGATCTAGATGTCCTAAGGAATCATGTAAGAAATACTATTACACAATTCTGAATAATTTATTTCAGGTTTGGTATTGAGTTCTTAATATTTTGACATCTGGGATACTAACAATATGCCTCAGACACATAAAAAGAAATCTCGAATGATTGCTAAGGCTGATAAATTTTAAACATATTTATAGAAGAGAACCCAACTTCCAGTTCATGATAGAAAACAGCAGGCAGGCAATGAGAGTGCTACAGATCACAGGTAATAATAATTCTTAATAATTTTCTCACTGACTCCCTTTGTTTACAAGGGAGACTTATGGTCTGATTCACAAGCTTTATCCCCCCATCGAGTGAGAGCGATGTCTCAGGGGCTTAGTTAGCCATTACTGGCAGCAGCAGCAGACAATGATGCTTACGTAGAGCAGTAGCATTATATATACTAGTAACTGGCAGAGGGTGCAGTAGTAGTGGCGGAATGAAAAAAATACAATTTATGGAATGATTCGAGTAAAGAAGAAATGAGCAAACTGGACGGGAAGTACCTATAGCTGCTTGTATTAGAAGTAGTAGTATCATCGTGGTAGCCAGTCATTCCTTCCACAGCAAATACCATTGCCCATTCCATCACTGCCCAAAGAAGAGCATGGGCAAGCTATTTTCTTCAGTCAAGAAAAAGAAAAATCATGAATCAGCATTTGAAATAGTTCAGTACTCTTTAAAATTGATGACGTTGCCATATTAGTCCATTTGCAATAATATAAATAAAGGGCACAGACAAGTGGCAGGCAATAACTTTTTCTTGGACTAACTTAATGTATTTGCATTTCAACTTTTACGAGCTCCACGTCCTTCATCAGAACTGTGCAGGGTGAGCTACGTATTGCCCGCACGAGCATGTGAACTGTAGGTGCTATTACAAGGTAAGGACTCTTCTGAACAGAAAACTGAGCTACTTTCCAACCCTTGCTCCAGTTTTCAAAAGGACGCAAGCGCATAGATTTGAAAGCGTCATCTACATTTCTTCCCCTGACTTAAACTCCCCCTCCCCCGGGAAGGCCCCATCACAATACGGCTACCAGTGAGTGCATTACAGAACCACATTCATATTTTTCACCGCGTTGAGGGTGTCCAGTAGTCAGGCAGACAATAAATATGCGCATCGTGATTCTTACCTACATCGATCACTTTGGAAAGGGCCTTCACAGTGTCTTACCACCCAGGCCGGTGGTGGAAGAAAGAAGAGAGATTCTTCATTGCCTTGGGAGCTGAGCTGCCACCACTATTTCCTTAAAAAAAGCTGATTTTGTTTGAAGAGGCAATTGTCAAGTTCATCATACATTTGAATAAGGAACAGCTAAACTTTGTACTGCAGGTGTAGCTAGAAACATATTTAGGGGAAAAGACTGGAGAACATGGAAGTGGACTGTGGACACTAGGGATGTGAATCGTGTCCTCGATCGTCTTAACGATCGATTTCGGCTGGGAGGGGGAGGGAATCATATTGTTGCCGTTTGGGGGGGGTAAAATATCGTGAAAAATCGTAAAAATCGAAAAATCGAAAAATCGCAAAACCGGCACATTAAAACCCCTAAAACCCACCCCGACCCTTTAAATTAAATCCCCCACCCCCCCGAACCCCCCCCCCAAGTGACTTAAATAACCTGCGGGTCCAGCGGCGGTCCGGAACGGCAGCGGTCCGGAACGGGCTCCTGCTCCTGAATCTTGTTGTCTTCAGCCGGCGCCATTTTCCAAAATGGCGCCGAAAAATGGCGGCGGCCATAGACGAACACGATTGGACGGCAGGAGGTCCTTCCGGAACCCCGCTGGACTTTTGGCAAGTCTCGTGGGGGTCAGGAGGCCCCCCACAAGCTGGTCAAAAGTTCCTGGAGGTCCAGCGGGGGTCAGGGAGCGATTTCCCGCCGCGAATCGTTTTCGTACGGAAAATGGCGCGGCAGCAGATCGACTGCAGGAGGTCATTCAGCGAGGGTTCCGGCGCCTCGCTGAACAACCTCCTGCAGTCGATCTCCTGCCGGCGCCATTTTTCGTACGAAAACGATTTGCGGCGGGAAATCGCTCCCTGACCCCCGCTGGACCTCCAGGAACTTTTGGCCAGCTTGTGGGGGGCCTCCTGACCCCCACGAGACTTGCCAAAAGTCCAGCGGGGGTCCGGAAGGACCTCCTGCCGTCCAATCGTGTTCGTCTATGGCCGCCGCCATTTTTCGGCGCCATTTTGGAAAATGGCGCCGGCTGATGACAACAAGATTCAGGAGCAGGAGCCCGTTCCGGACCGCTGCCGTTCCGGACCGCCGCTGGACCGCAGGTTATTTAAGTCATTTGGGGGGGGGGTCGGGAGGGTGGGGGATTTAATTTAAAGGGTCGGGGGTGGGTGGGTTTTAGGGGGTTTTAGTGTGCCGGCTCACGATTCTAACGATTTATAACGATAAATCGTTAGAATCTCTATTGTATTGTGTTCCATAACGGTTTAAGACGATATTAAAATTATCGGACGATAATTTTAATCGTCCTAAAACGATTCACATCCCTAGTGGACACTTCTATTACCTGTTTTTCATAAAAAGAGTCATGTGTGATACATTTACTGTATGATATTCTGAAGCAAATTAGAAAGCTCCTTCGGATTCTTCCAATGGTGAAGCAACATTGCAGTTGGTAATAGTATTACAGTGGTGATGATGATGATGATGATAATGTTTGATTCACTTTTCTGTGATAGTTTGCATAAATTAGATGCACATAAAGTTATACTCATTTTCAAAAAGAAAGTATGTGCATAAGATTATTTTGAAAACTGTCCCACCAGAAATCCCCCCACACAATTCCACCTGCTACAATGTGCACTGAAATTTTTTGGACATTTACCTGTGTACATACGTTCTGAAAATACAAAAGTATGTGCATATGTGCAAACCCCCTCCCCGACCCTGTCCCTCTCCCCCCCAAGTACACCTCTGCATTGTTCAAGCAAATTTACACTCATACAGGACATGTGTGTGCAAGTTTACCTGTATGTGGGCAGGCATTTTTCTAACAGGCTATTTCTGCTGATAAAGAGCTGTTTCACTTGCAAACAAACAAACACCCATGAAAATTATCCTCTTCATTTCCTAACCTCAGTTTTAAAATCATGATCTCACAAGACCAGACTGCAAAATTCAAGACGAATCACATCACTCATCTCGAGGCTTGTGGATCTCATCCCTTGAATCTGACTATCTCTTATTATGAACTAATATTTAGTAAGCTGGCTACTGAGGCATTTTAATAGTTCTTAATAAATGATGACAGATGTATTCTGCACTCCGTATGACTAGCATAGCTAATCCTATTTAGAAGTTCATGGTCATTTAGATAACTGTATGATAGCATCACATGCTATATATCCACTGCACCCTTTGAAGAGCTTTTAAGGTCATGCTCTAATGAGTTTTCAAGCAAGAATTTCACCTTGCTCATGTGTTAAGGGAAAGTGTTGAATAAGAATTTGATGTTATTGAGTCATCTTACAGATTTTTTCAAGGTCTGGGTTGTTATGTCTCTGGCATTAAAAAGGACAAGATTAAACAATGTAAGATTGATCATGCATCTTTCTGTTGTCAATAGCACTCTGCATGCATATTTATGCAGAGAGATCTCATATTAAACTGCACTGGAAATTATAAAGTTGCAGCTATATTCAATAGATCGTATTTCACGCCACTGCCTCTGAAATACAGTAGGCTTGGAGTGCCACCTAATGGCTGTACTGAATACATAAATAGTGTCATTCCTACATGATTTTAATTACCTGCATACAAAAAGCACCTGTACTATGCTATTAGGTTCCCTGTTAACAAATATTTCTATCATAATAATTTTAGAAACAGTAGAACATTGAACTTAATTTAGTTTTCATTTGCTTCCATGTTTCCAGTTAATTGTAAGACAGACAGAGAGGTGTGTGGCCAACAATAGCTTCAGCTGTCCTTGTGGCAATAAATAAATAAGCTGGCCGATACAGTACACTGTACACTGGACGCACGTTTTCCCTTACCCCTTATTCAGTAAGGGGCTGAAAACGCGCATCCAATCCGCCGAACCTAATAGTGCTCGCAACATGCAAATGCAAAACATGCAAATGCATGTTGATGGCCCCATTAGGTATTCCCGCACGATTCACAAAGCAAAATGTGCAGCCAAGCCGCACATTTTGCTTTCAGAAATTAGCGCCTACCCAAAGGTAGGCGCTAATTTCTTCGGGCACCGGGAAAGTGCACAGAAAAGCAGTAAAAACTGCTTTTCTGTGCACCCTCTGACTTAATATCATGGCGATATTAAGTCGGAGGTCCCGAAACTTTCCAAAAGTAAAAATAAAAATAAAAAAAATTTGAAGTCGGCTGGCGGCTGTCGGGTCAAAAACCGGACGCTCAATTTTGCCGGCGTCCGGTTTCAGAAAGCAAAAAGTTAGTCCAAGAAAAAGGAATCACATGGGAAGGTATGCATTAGGGGTGTGCCGGCAAAATTGAGCGTCAGCTGTCAAATTGAGCGTCGGCTGTCAAACTGCGCTGTTGTTTTCCCCCTCCCAGTTCCATGCCCTGTTAAAATGTAATTCTCTAACGTGTTGTTCATATGTTCATATGTAAACCAATGTGATGTCCCCACTAACACCGGTATAGAAAAGTTTTGAATAAATAAATAAATAAACCCTCTGACAGCTGCCGCTCCAGTCCAAAATGAGGCGCTAGGGACGCGCTAGTGTCCCTAGCGCCTCCTTTTGCCCGTTTTTGCCGCCGGGCCTCATTTAAATACAGAATCGCGTGCACGGGACAGCGGGCGTTCACCTGCTCTCCCGCGGACCTTACTGTATCGGCCTGAAGGTGATCAAATGCAATTTTAGCAAGTACTGTTTTATTCAGTGACCCCAAAAGGACAATCTTAAATATAAGTACAGTCCTCCAAAACGGCCATGTTTCACTGGGGAGGCTGCATCGGGAAGGTTGAAGGAGGAGAGGTTGCATTGGGAGGGACAAAGGAAGGTATGCATTAGGGGTGTGCATTCATTTGCAATGTATTGGTAATCCGCAATGTATAGGGCCATATTCGTTGTATTTGTGGGGAAGCGAAATGTATCGCGATTCTCCACGAATATAACGAATCTTCACCAAATTATTCGGCTGTCTAAAGGAGTGAATTTAAACAAACTCCTCACCCTCCTAACCGCCCCAAGACTTACCAAAACTCCCTGATGGTCCAGCGGGGGGTCCGGGAGCCATCTCCTGCACTCACTCCGTCGGCTGCTGGTATTCAAAATGGCGCCGATAGCCTTTGACCTTACTATGTCACAGGGGCTACCGGTGCCATTGGTCGGCCGCTGTCACATGGTAGGAGCAATGGACAGCCAGTAGAAGTCCATAGAAATAGGCACTCACAGGAGGTAGTTCCGGGGGAGTGGAATCGATAGCAGTTCAAGGCAGAGGGTCCTCTGAGACGAGATAGGGCCCCCGAGGAGCGGGTACCCAGGGTGTCTCACGCCAAAGTAGAAATGGAACTGGAAGTCCAAGGAGCGGAATTCACCAAGAGGGAAGTCCTTGCTAACTTGTAGCAGTGAAGGCCAACTAGCTTAAATACCGGAGGGGGTGATGTCATTCAGGGGGAACACCCCTGAGGTTCCCGCCATGATGTGTACAAGAGTGTCCCATGCACGCACCTAAGTGATTTCTGGACTAAGATGATTGGCAGCACCTACACTTTCCCGGGAACGCTAGGCTGGTTGGCGGTGGCTGGCAGAGGCTGCCATTTGTCCAAGGAATGATGATGCAGCAGTAAAAGAGGTGAGCATTAGTGGTCGCAGCCGTCTGCGACCAATGGGCGTAACAAAAACATTGCAAGCTATAGGAAGAAAGAAGTATGGGAAGTACACAGTTTTAGTGAGGATAATTGAGTACTGGATGGTGGAACACAATAGGAAAGAAGATGGGGGACATAGATAAAGGAGATGACTATGGTAAGAACAGGCAGGAGAGAGGGAAACAGAGGGAGATAAGTCTGTATATATAGGGGGGAGTCACCAATCTGGGTGATGGTATACAAAGCAGGGGAGGTGGAAAGAAAGAATATGTGATGTGGCATAAGAGAAGAGAAATAAGGAGAAATACATGGAAGGGACTTTGCATGGAAGAGATGAGATGGAAACCAGAGGATAAAGGGCAGGAGACCATATAAAGGAAGTGAAATGTGCTAGGGAAAGATAAGAGGGAGATACAAAGATGAATAATTGAGAGAAGAGAGTCTTGAATGGAGCTTAGTATTTATCACCAGCAACCCAGACACTTTAGTAGATCCTAAAAGGGAATTTATATTTGGCCAACATGCGGCCATGATGCATGCAAGTATTTTGTGAAAATTTTGCAAAATATTTCTTAGATTGCCAGTCTGGGCAGTAGGGTTGTGGGCATATATTGTTGCTCATCCCATCCGCGCTAGGCCCGCACCCACTTACCTTGCTCCTGTGCTAACGGGCCCCGGGCCGTCCTCTCCCGCTGCCACTGCCAGTGGCTCTCATCCATGACCCGCGGCGACATCTCCCAGGCCCTCCACCTCGGGCCTAGCTCCACCTCAGGCCTAGCGTCCTCTCCGGTGCCGGTCCTGCCCCTGGGCGCATGCACACGGACTTCCTGTCCCTTTAAAGGGCCAAGGGCGGGAATCAGCTCCACGACACAGGTCGATGACATCACATAGTCTCTGTATAAAGGCGAGGCCCTGCTTCCCAGGACCTCGCCTTGGCAATCGGGTCAACACCGTGGTGTTTTGAGTTTGCCTAAGCCTTGTTCCAGAATTTCCTTGTTCCAGTGTTCCTTGTTTCAGCATCTCCTTGTTCCTGTATCTCCATGTGTTCCTGCTTCCCTACTCAGGTAGTACTTATACGGACTGATCTTGGTACTGACCTCTGCCTGCCTGACCATTCTCTTGTCTGCTGCCTGGAACTGACCTCTGCCTGCCTGACCATTCTCTCGTCTGCCGCCTGGAACTGACCCTCACTTGCCTTGACTATGCTCGGACTGACCTTGGTTGACCCCTGCTTTGGCTGATCACTTCTGGATGAACACTCTGGCTCTGACACTTGCGCTTCACTCGGACACTCTCTTCTGGCCTACCGTGACTACCAGACCAACCTGCGTGGAATCTAACCACGGCTTCCACCTGACTAGACCCGCAGGCGCTGCCTGTCTTGCCCGGAGGGCCTTCCTGAACCATTACCTCCTTGAGGTCTCCGGAGCTTCCAGTTCAGGTCTAGTCCATCCTTTCTGTATCAGCCGCGCACCCTCACTCGTGGTGGGCACACCCCTGTTATCTCTCCGGGAGACCATCCGAGGCACACCTAAGTCCAGGCGGTCCATGTACCCAAGGGCTCATCCTGTGGAAACCCCGGACTGTTATTGCCAAAGCTCCAGTCAGCCTCTTTCTCCTCCTGTGCTCCGCCTCCTGGTGGCAGGTGCACTCTTGGTCCAACCAATCCTGCACCAGGCCAAGGGTCCACCTCCAGCGCAACATATATTACTACTACTACTACTAGTAATATATGTAGCACTACTACTATTACTACTATTAATTATCAGTTCTATAGCTCTATGAGATATATATATTTGCAGTTTCTTGACTATGGTCCTTCTGTACAGTCTATAAGTTTGTGTGTGGCTTCTGCTGCACATCAGATTTGTTCTAGATTTTCTCTTTTTAGTTTCAATTTTTAGGGACTGTTTCTTTAAAGGTTGCAAACCCAGTCCTAGCTGGTTCAGCCATACATCAGGGCGGACTCCACCTTGGTTTTCAGGTTTCCTGGAATCCCTGTATTCCAGTACTCTTGGGAATGATTTCTCTAGGAAAATCCCCTCTTTACCCTGATTCAGTTAGTATATCCTGTAAGACCCTAGCTGCTGCAGGCTTAGCTCCATCTTACACACACAGATTCTGGCCCTTAGGGGTTTTTTTCTGTCTCCTCTAGCTGGAATGATTTGATTGGGACCCTGTACTCTGGGTTTCTCTGCTGCTGGGTCCTTCACCTGTTCTCTTCCTGCTGTTTCAGTCTCATCCTTTCTGTTTAGCTTTCCAACAACCTAGTCTGCAATTAAAATATATGAGAAGCAAACTTCAAACAAAAACTCAGAAAGAAGAAAATGGCAATAAGCACTTCAAGCTATCGTGCTGCAAACTGTGCTAGCAGGTATCAGCATAAATACATCTTACCCATGCCCTATTAATGTGGTTTCACATTATCTTGCCTAGAAAATGTGTACAGGGATGCTACACTGATTAAATGGGTCGTAAGTTAAAGACAAGAATAAAACTTCACAGGCACAGAAAAATCAAACACTCTTTGGGATCTGGGCGGTACCTGCTGACCTGGATTGGCCACTGTCAGAGATAGGATACTGGGTTTGATAGAGCTTTAGTATTACCCAGCATCACCCTTCTTAGGCTCTTAGTGCTACAAAGTATCGCAAGGCAGACTGCTGCGGGGGAATATTTTGCTAGATCAGACCACTACATCAATGACCAGTTTACTAAAAGGAAACTTCTAAACTACCTAGAAGCTTAAAACTTTAAAATGAAAGTGATCAAACACTTTGAAACAAACTCAAAGCTTTTCAATAGAGATATTGGTTTCTTTAACCAGATATAGGGCTGATTTACTAAAGAACACTATCACTTAGTGTCATGCTAAATAGTAGGGATGTGAATCGTTTTTGAACGATTAAAATTATCGTCAGATAATTTTAAAATTGTCCAAAATCGTTAGAGTGCACGATACAATACAAATGCCCCCGATTTATCGTCAGGGGCATTTGTATTGTATCGTTAAATAAGGCGCGGGAAACCGGCACACCAAAAAAACCCTAAAACCCACCCCGAACCTTTAAAAAAATCCCCCACCCTCCCAAACTCCCCCAAAATGTTTTAAATTACCTGGGGTCCAGTGGGGGGGGTCCCGACGTGATCTCCCTCTCTAGCCACGACTGCGTTGAGAGAAATGGCGCCGGTGGCCCTTTGCCGTTATCATGTGACAGGGCAAAGGTAGCGCCGGCGCCATTTTGGTTCCTGGTTCCCGACGTCACGCGTCCAGGAGATCGCCCCGCTGCACCCCAGGGACTTTTGGCCAGCTTGGGGGGGCCTCCTGACCCCCACAAGACTTGACAAAAGTCCAGGGGGGTCCGGGAGCGATCTCCTGCACGCAGGCCGTATTACCAATCTTCAAAATGGTGCCGGCGCTACCTTTGACCGCACTATGTCATACGAGCGACCGTATCTCCTGGACGCGTGACGTTGGGAACCAGGAACCAAATGGCGCCGGCGCTACCTTTGCCCTGTCACATGATAAGGGCAAAGGGCCACCGGCGCCATTTCTCTCAACGCAGTCATGGCCAGAGAGAGGGAGATCGCGTCGGGACCCCCCACTGGACCCCAGGTAATTTAAAACATTTTGGAGGGGTTCGGGAGGGTGGGGGATTGTTTTAAAGGTTCGGGGGGGGTTTTAGGGTTTTTTGTTGTGCTGGTTTTCCCCCTCCCCCGATTTACGATTTTTAACGATTTTTAAAAAAAAAACAAAACACGACGATAAGATTTCCCTCCCCCCCAGCCAAAATCGATCGTTAAGACGATCGATCACACGATTCACACCCCTACTAAATAGTGACCTATCCACTAAGAAGTAGTATGCAGCTACAGTCAGTCCAGCTAAATTACCCAGATAACTTGGATAGGATATTCAGTGGCATGACTGCACCATTGAATATACCCAGATAAATTAAAGTTATCTGGATTAGTTTACCCATATAGATTTAGGACTACCTCGAGGCATCATTGCATCATTGTGATATTAAGTAGGAGGAACAAAATCTTAAAAAATGTTTAAAAAAAAAAATGCCGGCCGTTCAATTCAGGAACCAGATGCTCAGTTAAGAAGCGTCCGT
Organism: Rhinatrema bivittatum; assembly: GCF_901001135.1. Taxonomy (NCBI): domain Eukaryota; kingdom Metazoa; phylum Chordata; class Amphibia; order Gymnophiona; family Rhinatrematidae; genus Rhinatrema; species Rhinatrema bivittatum. Next base: position 761 of record NW_021821126.1, on the reverse strand, counting down.
TTCCCGAACCCCTAGCTGTGTGCCAATTAGGAAAACGGATGCCAATAAAATCGGCGTCCATTTTCTAAACCAGCGGATAGCCGACCGCTCGCAGCCTCCTTGACAGCGTGACCCCTAATTTAAATATGCATGGCACACAGGGGGGATGCCTGGGGCGCATTAAGAAAGCGGCGCCCGCTTTCAGCGCATTTGAATTGCATCGCCCCTTAAGTCTTTCCATAGCTTGCAAACATTGCTGCTTATTTATTTGTTCTTCATCTTTCTTAAATCTCTCTGAATATATCAGACCAACCACCTGCACTTTCATCCTTTACTTCTTTACAGCTTTGAAAGCAAACATTGAGTGCTGTAATCCAGTTTACAATTTATTTGTATATTCAGGCAACACCATCCTTGATTCATTTTGCACTGGCCTGCTAATAGGAGAGAAACTCTCAAGAGTGAGTCACAGGTGTATTAACCTAGTCCAGGAAAAAAAAAAGGGAGTCCAAAACCTTGTTTGTTGACCTTTATTTCTACTGTATTAAATAATTTCTATACAAAAAAAAAAATAAATCACAAATTGCCAAGATTGGAAAAAATACAAAGGCACTTCGGGTTGACCAGGCATCACTGATCTCTGTGTGAAAAGAAACTGGAGTGTCAAATGTTGCAGTTTGTGGCATCAGTTTTTAATCAGTACCCTTCACTGCTGGATGGTCAGGACACTATTTGATCTCAGCTGTAGTGTAGTTGCTTGAGCATTGACTTTCCTCAGAGCC